>NC_086320.1:277602406-277902585 GCF_036172605.1 Pelobates fuscus
GCTTGAGAACAAATTCTGAGGCTGATATGCATCTTTTGATTAATGCCCTATCAATCAACCATAGTGGTTACCTTAGCAGAGACGGCCTGTAATCATTCATGGTTCTTTTCAGGAACACTGGCAGGGTCTATAGGCTTGTAATAACTGAACATTATTACTGATTTCCTACTGACTCTTGCTGAGAACAATTACCGTGTTTTCCATGTTTTAGGCTTTGCATTATATAAAAGGAGCTGCACTAAACAATGAAAAGAGTTTTCAGCATACGCGGGTAACATTCTCCGAGGGGGATTTATAATGATATTGTTATCCTACATAGAAAGAGTGTTTTGCTGGCGGTAATGAAAGTAATATCATTACTCCAAATAAGTGCTGTTTTGGAACGTGCTTCATCAAAACGGCGGTATAGTGGAGATCGTTGGAATTATTAGTTGTTAATTACTTCCTTTCCCTTTAATTATGAAACATGTCGGGTTTTTTTTGCCTAATGGATGAATGGAAGATATAATGAATTCTGTGAATTTTGCTTCAACTAAATCTGCAGTTAGAATAAAATACAGGCCTATGTTTGTTACAAATATTTAGATTTTCCCTAACACTGAATGTCAGGGATACATAAGAGGTGCACCCCAAAATAACTCCCATGATGCTTTGCCATAGCCTTGTGTATGTCTTTTAGCCATCCGTATATTACGTTATAATATGTACCAAAGTTGAGAAGTCAGAAAGAAAACTGTACAGTGTCAGACACTTATATAATGTTATCCCAGCTGCTAGTGTTTTTTGGTTATAAAAGATTTTTCGCCCAGCCCTCTTTTCACACCAACTTATTGCTTTGCCGAGACATTTAGCACCTGCTGGAGTAGTCACAATATTATATTAGTACCAGCCAGCAGGTGCACTGCTGGTTTTGTTCCATGTATGTACAAAGGAGTTATAAAGAGTGCATGACTTACCCAGTAGGAGCAGCTCTGTAGAATGCTGATTGGTAAAAGCGTCTATAACATGTAACATGAAATTCCATGCTGTTCGTCTTTGAAACTCGGTGAAACATCTTTTTAGATTCACAAGCTAGGATTCAAAGTGGACTCATCAGTGTAACAAGCCTAAAACAATTTTTTTTTTTTTTTTTTTATTCTCTGGGACAAAGTAGGAGCAAACAAGCCAGGGAAATACTTTAATATGATTATTATTGCCTTGAGTAAATATATTACAACAAAAACATATGTTGGCACTTCTGGCGAGAAGACCTTCTGCTGTGGGCTGTGATAGACCTTTCAACGGTGGCTATCAAGATTCCATGTTTTTGTAGCTTCTAGCTGTATGTTTAACATGATAAATCAATCTATATTCCTAGGATCCTTAAAAACATGGAGGCCCTATTGTTGACCTTAGGACTTAGATCTATTATACTTGTACCTTGTATTACTCTTTGTGAAGTAAAACATTGAAATTAAAAGAAAACATACAGATTTCATGCTACATACTCTTTTAAGAAGACTCTGAGGCTGATATGCATCTTAAGACTTTTGAAGTTATCCTTTTTTTTATTGCTATAAAAACCTTACAGTTCCATTTTCATATTGTGCTATCTCTATAATAGTTACATGATGCAATACTAAAAAATAAATGAAAGAAAAGCATGCCAGAGATTACAGTAGTTTTTTTTTGTGTTACCTCTCTCTCGTAGGTACTGCCATGTTCCTCTTTGGTTTTATTTACAGCTCTTGGCAGATTATGTGTCACTGATGTAGTGTTGCACATGTGTCTATGGAAGACAATACGGCATCACCATAGGTTGTCTTGCACCCATGCAATAAAAAGTCATATACATAGAAATGGAAGTATGCAGCTTCCAAAGCTGTTTGCAACTCCACCCGTTGCCATATTTTACCAAGAATTAGCACTTAATCTGAAACAAAGTTATGCCTTCTTTTTCTCATGTCTGTGTTCTGATTGAGTTGGAATTTCTGTGATATTTCAACAGGATCTACTTGTGTTTTTCTTAAAAGTTTTCTTATGGAAAAAAAAATAAAATTTTGCCCAAAACTAGTTCCATTTGTCAGCCACCAAGATTCCGAGTGGAGATTGGCAGTTGTGCTAGTCAAATGGTTCAGCCTTATCTCTGAGTAACCCAGAACTTGATGAAACACGTTCTTAATTGAATCATTCAGTGTGCAAGCCGAGCTTTCAATTATGACATATTAGTAGGGAAAGAATCAACTAAGGAACGTATATCAAATATCAAGTGTGGATCCTGAGAATCTGAAACTTATGCCTTGAAACTCCGATCAGGCAGAAAAATAGGACGGATGTCCAGTGTACAAAAAAGCAGTATGTATGTTGCACATTTAGCAATTATTTTGGTTGTAGTCTTAAGGTTATAGCGACAAGAAGTTTGTTATGAACTTTGGTTTGTTCTTTGTGTGTTACTTTTACCTACTAGGTTATTAAACGTGCAGGTTAAGAGTGTACAGTATATATATATATATATATATTTTTATAAAGTGTTAGTGAAAAACTGTCTTACCCTCACCACTTTAACTCACCAAACGTGAGCACGACAAGCCTAATGCCAGAGAAAATGTAGCGTTTTCTTATCTTATATTTGTTGTTCAAGTGTTTCTCTGGGAACAATTTATTCGAGAAGCACACTATAAAGAGTGGTTTGGCAATGCCTGCCTGCAGAGTGAAGGCTTTATGCTGTAATATAATTTGCCTCAGAATTGAACTATAGCCTCTGAAACACAGAGGAGTAATGAAGTGATGACAGGTATTAGCATGCTTAATGGGCTTTAATAGACATTTAATGATGTTAAACTGGAGGAGAGAGAAGGGCCCTTTCCCATTGGAATATTCCCACATAGAGGCTCATTGATCACCAGTTTCATAGAAGAGGTTTTAGTGGAAATTCTCTCAGTGACATTCGGGATGAACTGAACCCTCCATCGTTACAAATAAATGAGTGATAGGACAGGCACGGCGTTCAAAACACATTAAACAATTGATTTTCTCTCCACTTTTAATGTGATCTGGAGATGTATGATGGAGTTTATACTCCTTCAGATTAAAGGAATTGCTTCTTACACAAAGCAGTGAAAAATATATATTGTGAATGTCCTGTGGAGATTTTAGTTACATTTCCACATTGTAAATCATATATTGGATTACATTAAAACTTATGTTCCTGTAGTCAATCCATCATTTTACCTAAGCTGAAATCTGCCACCCAAACTGGTACCTGCTTTCGTACATTTACCTTCATGAGAAGGAATTCTTACTTGTAAGTATTTTATAATAATGTAATCTTTAGAGCTTGAGCCCACACCCCTTTTTTCTGAAATTTTTAAAATTCTGTAAGAGTAGAGAGGTTTGCATACCCCATATTAAACATTATTTTATTACTTCTTAAATATACACCGCAGTGTACAAATAGATTAAATGATGTACAGCAGTGAAAAAATAAGAATGTTACTCGTATTAAGCAAGTCCTAACCCAAATTAATCTTTGTTCTACTTAATTTTAGCAAAATGTGTTTATGATTTATTATTAAAATCAAGATACAGTATGCAATTAAAAATGTTGATTTGATCTCCAAAAGAAAAAAAGAAGATTTTTGCCCTCTGGTCTGTAAGATAGGATGCATATTGTTAATCAGAGCCACAAGAGTTTACCAATTTTCTTACCCTTAATATAACAGGAGCTTGCTTGTAGCTCCTTATGTCAGTGTGCTACCTTAACAGTGCAATGGAAAAATAATACTGACTTCTAGCAACAACTATCCCCTAAATAAAAAATAGTATTTTATATTTTTTGGTCATTAAAACCAAAATAACTTTAGCTTAACAAAGTCGTTTTTCTGTGTACATACCATGTCCTGCAGTTTCACTGCTCAATATTCTGCCATTTAAGAGTTAAATCACTTTTGTTTCTGTTTATGGTTTCATTTCCAATCAGATGTAAAAAAAAATATCTCCTGCTCTGTAAATTGAACTTTAAGTACATCCTGCATGGTCTAGCAAACTATTAACGGGAGACAAGAAATTCTAAATTAAACAGAAATTGCAATAAAGGAAGTGTAAACATTAGATGACTCTTTACAGGAAGTTGTTTAGGAAGGCGGTGTAAGTCACATCCAGGGAGGTGTGGCTAGGGCTGCATAAACAGTGATTTAACTCCTAAATTTTAGATAATTGAGCAGTGAGACTGCAGGGGCATGATCTATACATCAAAACTGCTTCTTAAAGGGACACAAATAACAATTTGTTTAGCATTCATACACTGGTAAACTGTTCAAATTCAGTTCTGTCTATTTTCCAACTTTTCAAAATGTTAAAAAGTTGAGAACACGAATTCCAGGAAAGAAGCTAAATTGAAAACTAATTACATTGTTTAATGTAACTGTTTTAACTGAACTGTTGCTGGAAGTAAAATTTTTGTGAGTTGGGTGTGGTGAACATTTTTTTTAAACTTAATGATTAGGTGACATGCCAGACTTTGTAAGAATTTGTCTACTAATGCATTATTCCTCTGTTCTTGCTGCAGCCCTGCGTTGAGTTTTACATACCCACCTACCCCTGTATCCCTGCAGCAGATGCATCAACAGATTTTAAACCGCCAACACAGCATAGGGTCAGCATTTGGACACAGCCCTCCTCTCCTTCATCCAGCTCCGACATTTCCTACGCAAAGAACCATCCCCGGGATTCCAAGTGTTCTGAATCCAGTCCAGGTCAGCGTTGGTCCATCTGAAGTTGCACAGGTGAGGTTTCCTTTACTACACAATGCCGCGCTGAGTTAAGTATGCAAAACTAAAAGGATTATATCAATGGATCTATTTACTTTTTTATTAAGGTAATGCATTTAATGAAAAATAAAAAAAGATTGTAATAAAATGTTTTACCAGAAAATAAATGTAATAATCTCATTTTAAAATATCCTGGGATTTAGATGTTGAATATTTGTGTGTTTAGGCTACATGTCAAAAAGCTCTCAATTCTCTCTGCTACGTTACACCAATTTATTAATCAAATAAATGGAGAAAGATGTAATGAGTTTACCATGGCAAGAGACAAACATGTAGTTCTGAAGTTTGTGCATTAACCATACGCGCTCTCACTGACACATTAATAATCAACAAGCAATTGTTTGTTACATTTATGGTGACTAGTAGTAGTGAAATAAAAGTAAATATGAAGCAGTTATTTTGCAATTAGGATTTCAAAGATTATGAGGAAAACATTGAGAAAACAATGCAATAATACCAATATCCAATGTTTTTTATGGAGTATTCTATGGCTGCGCTCCATTTCATAATTCATGAATCTTATCCACTACTACTGAACGTTTTCAGTTCAGTTTTTATCCACTTAATATTGTTCATTGCTTTTATATACCACTACTGAACATTTTATATCAAGTTTTTATCTCCTTAATGTAGTTATTTGCAATTGTAAATTAGTTTGACTTTATTTCTAGCTCCGGAAGTTTTGTCTATCTTCAATGACTTCACTATGAGCATCATCATTGACAGTCAGGAAAAGCAGATATTCTCTTGTAGAATTGCATGTACCATACGCTGCAGGACTAACAGTATTACATAGCAACTTAAGAGAGAGCACTTTTACATAGAAACATAGAATGTGACGGCAGATAAGAACCATTCGGCCCATCTAGTCTGCCCAATTTTCTAAATACTTTCATTAGTCCCTGGCCTTATCTTATAGTTAGGATAGCCTAATGCCTATCCCACGCATGCTTAAACGCCTTTACTGTGTTAACCTCTACCACTTCAGCTGGAAGGCTATTCCATGCATCCACTACCCTCTCAGTAAAGTAATACTTCCTGATATTATTTTTAAACCTTTGTCCCTCTAATTTAATACTATGTCCTCTTGTTGTGGTAGTTTTTCTTCTTTTAAATATAGTCTCATCCTTTACTGTGTTGATTCCCTTTATGTATTTAAATGTTTCTATCATATCCCTCCTGTCTCGTCTTTCCTCCAAGCTATACATGTTAAGATCCTTTAACCTTTCTTGCTAAGTTTTATCCTGTAATCCATGAACCAGTTTAGTAGCCCTTCTCTGAAGTATCAATATCCTGCTTCTTTGACCCCATGTAGATGTTATATTTCCTGTACAACATGGCTGATTTGGAAGACCTAATATGTTTAGAAAAACTGTAAAGGCACCCTTCAGTTATTGAATAAAGCAAAATAGGCAAGTTATGACAATATTTAAAATGGAAAAGCACTGCAGAATAAGTTGGCGCCATATAAATACCAATAATAATAATTTAAGCGTCTTTGTTTTCTCTTCAAAGACAACACATCAGAAAATATGGCCATAACATATCATTGCATGTTATGTGGAATGCAGGGGAAATTAGTTTTTTCAGCTATGCTTTTCATGCAGCTATGGGTAACTCCTCCTGAATGCATATGGTATGAGTCTTCCTTGTTATGATTTACATGACAAAATTCAAAGACGATAGGAATACAGCAAGTTCTCTCTGTAAGAACAGTCTGTAATTACACATTGCTTCACTTTTATGTTCCATTGATATAAAGATTAAGAAAGCTTAAAAGAAAATGACTTGCCCAGGGAGATAGCTCTTCTAGATACATGTCCATATGTCCGCAATCAGATCAATGGGTTGCCCTCTTCCAGCAAGTTGAGGAAACATCTACATGAGAGTAGAGAGTAATCAGTCAACCCTGTGACGTGGTTACCCTATTACTACGCAACCTCCATAACTAGATGCAAAACATTTAGAGATTTATATACTAATCAGAGAATAGTGGGGGTTGATCTGATAAGCTCAACTAATCATAGATTCACTACTTAGAGAATAATGTATTCAGAAATGTAAAATTTTCACATCAAAACAAAAGTACATGGCATAACAATCTGATATATGCTGTATTATTCTGGAAACATGCAGAAACCTCTCAAAACAACTTAATCAATGTCTGTCTCATGAACCAAGAAAAATCTATCACTATTTTTCTGTTTGAAACAACCCTTAGGTTATAACATAGAAAACTGAAGCAACACCCTCTGAAAAAGTTATTGTCCCAAACCCATTATGTCAAAGATAGTTCTCTATACTATTTTCAATAATTGTGTGTACACTTGTATCAGCTATGTGATGTTTGGAACTGCTGGATAGGGGTTTATGGGATATGATCAGACCCCAGAGACCAAAATGAGAGACCATATTTTCCTGGTGAATAAGGGATCCGTGTTGAGCAGATTGGTAACCCCAGAAGGACTCCCACTCAGCAGTATTTGAAGACTGGACTCTGTTTCCTGATTACCAGAGAAGGAAGCTTGAATGAGACTCTTCTAGCTGACTGATGATCCTGGGGATTAAGCCTATTTTGGCACAACAAGCGCTTGTGCACATATTAATTTATTTCAATTGTGACTTTACTTTTCTGAGTGTTCCCACTTTCTTTTTATAATTTTTGTGTATATTAAAGTCTGCACTATGATTTCTTTGTTTATCTCTTATATGTGAGTCTGGTTCTCAACTCAACATTGTTGGTAACTATAACCACCTCACATCTTGTGACTGTGGCGCCCTGCACTGTATTTTCACTTGTGTGCTATACAGTTTACTTGCACCAGGGATCTACCTGAAGCTGCAAAAACAATGATTTTTTTGGGCCATTTTTTTTTTTATTTTTTTTTTTATTTGCATTTCTTTTATTTATATAATGCATTGAAAACAGAGGGTTATTTATACCCTATTACGTGTTCCCTTTAATTTCTTTTTGGTTTATATATTAATTTCATTTTCATCCATTCTGCATTTGTTTAATTTAATAAAACATTTATAAGCCACATGTTTGCTTGTATGACTAAATGTAATGGTTTCAAATGAAAAGAATTCACTGATACGGAAGATGTTAAAGCTCCTATAACTCCCATAAAATTGTACAGACTAATTCACTATAACATGAAGGAGGTAAGGAAGTGATTGGAGCTCTTTCATGTGAATCAGAATCGTATGGTTATCCAGTTCTTTGGAAGGAAATTGAGAGAGATCAAGGCAGACATTATTGTTAAAAAAACATACAGTGACAGCATATCAAACTATCTTCTTATTGTGATTTTCACCTTTCATACCTAACACACCAGGTCATGAAGTGTGTCCAGAGCTGTATTTCCATCACAGAAAACTATAGGGATACAATCTTCAGGAGCTGAAAGTATTCAGAACATGAAGAAAAAAACATGTAGTAGATGAGATTTAAAAAAAATAAAATGACCATAGTTAGTAGGACCAAACCCATTTGACTCTCACAAGGATTCCCTAGAAATGTAGACTTGTTTGTCTTAGAGGGACACACCAGGCTGGTTTAGATTAAAAAAAAATATTAATACATTATGTTGCATTGCATTAAAAAAATGCAAAAGAATAAATTCAAAATAAAAATATACTCACATTTGAAGTTCTTTGTAACGGATCACCTGGCACCCCGACTTGGTACCTCCGTTAATGGATGCTCCTAGTGCTTCCTGAGGGCTCCAAGCACTCCGGCAGACACCATAATCACCGAATCCAAGAAACCTTTAAATTCTCCCAAGCGTATGAATGCTGTAGACCATTGAATAGGAACCATACGAATAGGCTTGTACCCCTAGCAGTCAACTGGAACAGCATACATTAAATCCTTCCCCCAATAATGAGACGACACATCACTTTGAGGGTAAAACAGGAACTCCCGCCTGGCTCATCCAGCCTGGCTTTTATTACACTTGTACACTTACAGGCCACACCCAGGGGGAGGCATAAAATAACCAATCACATACATGGTTCAGCCCACACATCCCCTCCCCTCAGATAACATTAAACCCAATTATCCGGTACACCTTTTCAGCCAAGTTCTGGATGTACCCCAAAACCCGGGGGTACACCTTTAAATCCAGCATCGCTGGATAGCCCTTATTCAGGGGGACAACATATCCAAAATTCAAGTCATTCGGATGAATGGTTCGGGAGATATGGGGTTCCAAAGATTTGACCGACCGCATGGGTAAAGTATCCGAAAACAGTTCCATGCATTTTGGCCCTGCGGTCGGTCACAAACAAGGGAATGAAAACAGGCGAATTGCCTGTGTTATAGAGCCTGGAGAGGGTTTGAATGAATTCCCTTGTTTGAGGGGTTCTTTCTACCGAACAGCGGGCCATTCGGTAGTTTTTATACGAATTTCTGGAAGTATGGAGGTCTCAGCGGTGTTTGCCTAGTCAAGTGTCCGATTTTAGTTCCAGACACTCGACGGCAAAACACCGCTGTTCGGTAGTTTAAGATGGCCGCCGCCACGTGTTTGTTTCCCGAATGGCGGCCACCCAGAGGACAAAGAATACATTACACTGATTGCCAATTACCCGTTTGCAACATTGTTGCAAACTGTAATTGGAGGCACACTTATTCCTGGGTGGTCTGGTTGTTCGGTAGTTTCACTCAATATAATGAATGGAGTGATTCTACCGAACCATCAGGTGAATGCTGCATACATATCCCAGGTTAAGCTTAACACACAAATACACATATAATATTACAGGCAGTACACTAGAATATGTAGCACAGTCTTAAAGGGACAGTAGTCCCAAAAGTCCCAATATGTCCATAGATGCTGTTAAAAGGGCCAGTAGCAGCAATATACAGTACAATATGCCCAAATATAAATCTTTAAGTGTACCAATTTTCCAGGGGCCATAGTCAGCAGGTAAGAGGCAGGCAGCCAGGCCCCTCCAATGTCCAGTGGCGAGGTGGGTTCCGCCACATTTCTCCCCTTTCCCATTTAGACTATCCAGACTCCAGACCTCCAGTCGGTCTGGGGCTCTGATAGTCGGCTGGCTGTCCTTACAGGGGGTAGTTGTCCAGATGGCCCCCTGCCACTCGTGTCCAGTTGTAAGTCCAAGGCTTGGGGAAAAAGTAACCAGGGTGTCCTCTCCCCTGGTTGAACACAGCTGTTGTTGGGGAAAAACGACTGTCTCCCCTTCCGATATTTTGTCTGGCTGTTGTGGACTAGGACCGACTGTCCCTATCCCCAGTGGTGTAGGTGCAGAGACTACGGTCCCATCTGCACAGTTGTGGGGTTTACTGTCTCCCCTTGGTGTGCTAAGCTGCCGCTGGGGAGAGGGGATGACAAACTCCTCTCCCTGAACCGTAGACTGCCGCTGGGGAGCAAGGACGGCTCCTTCAGCTCCCTGTAACTTGGGCACAGAGACCACGGTCCCATCTGTGCTGTTGTGGGGCTTATTGTCTCCCCTTGGTGAGCTGTGCTGCCGCTGGGGAGAGGGAATAACAACCTCCTCTCCCTGAACCGTAGACTGCCGCTGGGGAGCAAGGACATCTCCTTCAGCTCCCTGTAGCTTGGGCACAGAGACCACGGTCCCATCTGTGCTGGTGTGGGGCTTACTGTCTCCCCTTGGTGTGTTAGGCTGCCGCTGGGGAGGGAGGACGCTGCTCTCCTCTCCCTGCACTTTACTGATCCGCCGCTGGGGAGAGGTGGTAGCAAGCTCCTCTCCCCTACATACTTCTATACTCTGTGGAGGGAGACCGACTGTCTCTACTCCCAATACAGTGTCCTGCTGCTGGGGAAAGGAGACTGGGCTCTCTCTTCCCTGCTGGACACTCTGCTGCCGGGGAATGGAGACTGGGCTCCCAATTCCCAACAAATCACACTGCCACTGGGGAGGGAGGACGGCCCCTTCAGCTCCCTGTAACTTGGGCACAGAGACCACGGTCCCATCTGTGCTGGTGTGGGGCTTACAGTCTCCCCCTGGTACATTAAGCTGCCGCTGGGGAGAGGTGGTAACCAGCTCCTCTCCCATTAGAACACTCTGCCCATTGATGATCCGCCGCTGGGGAGAGGTGGTAACAATCTCCTCTCCCATTAGAACACTCTGCCCATTGATGATCTGCCGCTGGGGAGAGGAGGTAACAATCTCCTCTCCCATGCCTACTTTCAGTCTTTGTGGAGGGAGACCGACTGTCTCTCCTCCCAATTCAGTGTCCTGCTGCTGGGGAACGGAGACTGGGCTCTCTATTCCCCAAAAATCACGCTGCTGCTGGGGGGTAGGACCAACTACCTCTGCCCCCTGTAACTCAGCCTGCCGCTGGGGAGGGAGGACGCTGCTCTCCTCTCCCTGCACTTCACACTGCCGCTGGGGATCTGGGCCGACTGCCCAGCATCCCTGTAGGGCCGGTAGAGAGACCGCAGTCCCATCTCCACCTGCCATCTGTGGGTCTTCCCAGGACCAATCCGTGAGGCCCCTCAACATTTGTGAGTAAGGGCCACCTGCTTCCCCACCTGGCAACTCTGGCTGCTGCTGGGGATCTGGGCCGGTTGCCCAGCATCCCGGTGGAGAGACCTTGGTCCCATCTCTACCTGCCTGTTGTGGTTCCTCACAGGACCAGTCTATGAGGACCCCCACTTCGGGTTCCTCCCGCCGCCTCAGGGAAAGACAGCTAACCTCCTCGGATGCAGCCTCTACTCGGCTGCTGTAACGCTCCTGCTGCTGAGCATACTTCCTCTCTTTCGCCAACCGGAATTCTCGGTCCAGCCTTGTGTTTCGCTCAGCCATGACCTGGTTCCAGATCACCCGGCGTGTCTCCATGGGTATATCATCCCCATACTCGGCCACTCGCTGCCTCACCTCGGCCAGCCAATCATCTCCAGAGCCAGAACCTTCCATACTTGTCTGCTCCCAGGGGCGCTGCACGACTGCTAGAGTTGCCCTCAATTTGTAAATCCAAACAGTGTCTCTGAGCTGCTTTACCTCACACTAGGACGCCATCCCACCGCTTGCCACCAATGTAACGGATCACCTGGCACCCCGACTTGGTACCTCCGTTAATGGATGCTCCTAGTGCTTCCTGAGGGCTCCAAGCACTCCGGCAGACACCATAATCACCGAATCCAAGAAACCTTTAAATTCTCCCAAGCGTATGAATGCTGTAGACCATTGAATAGGAACCATACGAATAGGCTTGTACCCCTAGCAGTCAACTGGAACAGCATACATTAAATCCTTCCCCCAATAATGAGACGACACATCACTTTGAGGGTAAAACAGGAACTCCCGCCTGGCTCATCCAGCCTGGCTTTTATTACACTTGTACACTTACAGGCCACACCCAGGGGGAGGCATAAAATAACCAATCACATACATGGTTCAGCCCACACATCCCCTCCCCTCAGATAACATTAAACCCAATTATCCGGTACACCTTTTCAGCCAAGTTCTGGATGTACCCCAAAACCCGGGGGTACACCTTTAAATCCAGCATCGCTGGATAGCCCTTATTCAGGGGGACAACATATCCAAAATTCAAGTCATTCGGATGAATGGTTCGGGAGATATGGGGTTCCAAAGATTTGACCGACCGCATGGGTAAAGTATCCGAAAACAGTTCCATGCATTTTGGCCCTGCGGTCGGTCACAAACAAGGGAATGAAAACAGGCGAATTGCCTGTGTTATAGAGCCTGGAGAGGGTTTGAATGAATTCCCTTGTTTGAGGGGTTCTTTCTACCGAACGGCGGGCCATTCGGTAGTTTTTATACGAATTTCTGGAAGTATGGAGGTCTCAGCGGTGTTTGCCTAGTCAAGTGTCCGATTTTAGTTCCAGACACTCGACGGCAAAACACCGCTGTTCGGTAGTTTAAGATGGCCGCCGCCACGTGTTTGTTTCCCGAATGGCGGCCACCCAGAGGACAAAGAATACATTACACTGATTGCCAATTACCCGTTTGCAACATTGTTGCAAACTGTAATTGGAGGCACACTTATTCCTGGGTGGTCTGGTTGTTCGGTAGTTTCACTCAATATAATGAATGGAGTGATTCTACCGAACCATCAGGTGAATGCTGCATACATATCCCAGGTTAAGCTTAACACACAAATACACATATAATATTACAGGCAGTACACTAGAATATGTAGCACAGTCTTAAAGGGACAGTAGTCCCAAAAGTCCCAATATGTCCATAGATGCTGTTAAAAGGGCCAGTAGCAGCAATATACAGTACAATATGCCCAAATATAAATCTTTAAGTGTACCAATTTTCCAGGGGCCATAGTCAGCAGGTAAGAGGCAGGCAGCCAGGCCCCTCCAATGTCCAGTGGCGAGGTGGGTTCCGCCACATTCTTTATACACAATAGCATGTTTTGAGCAACTAGGAAATACAGCAAAATGGAAATGATGAGACAGAAAAGTGAATATGGAAAATTAAACTGTTTAGTACAACTATTTTAAACTAAAGAAGATTTAGAAAAGTTACTAACTTTAAGCTAACCTATGCTCTGTACCAAACATGGATTGGTGCCTAAAATGTTCCTTCAAACATCTGTGATTTCATTGTCATAAACTTAATCTTGTGTTCGATATTTTAATTCTATAATTTCAGATATATTCCTAATTTTCTGTTTAATTAGATACTTATCAAGGATTGTTTTTTCTCCCTTTTCCTTAGCAGAACAAACCGACCAGTGAATCTGCTGTTAGCAGCACAGGTGACCCAATGCATAACAAACGTTCTAAGGTAAAGCCTGAAGAAGGATTACCAAGTCCAGGTGCCGGATGCATCCAGGTAACTGCATTTAGGATAATCATTATTAGTATCCTGCTAAATTCCATTTACATTTTTACATGCATTTTAATGTTTGAAATGCTTCTTGCAGTTATACAGTTCCTATGTTTTTTTTTTTTTTTATTTGATTGGAGAATTAATTGAGATTGAGATGTATCATTAATGACAAAATATTTTTTTTGTTTTTTTTAATTTTTAGGTTTGGTATGAATGGCTAAATATAATACATTAACATTGAGATTTAAAATAAGATTACATTTTAAATAACATTTTACGTATAGCTTTAGATTTGTACTGGCAAACTGATTAAAGGAACACTCTAGAATAATCTAAGTGAGGCCCCATAAAAGTACATTCATTTTGTTTTATTTATTTATTTATTTTTGTTGATTTTATCTACATACTGCTCTTTTCTCAAAAGGTCTGGAACCAATCTCAAGCAATAATAAGATTTGTAACATTAGGACGGGTCCGAAGCAACCTTTATAGAAGACATTAGTTTGAGTCAGTTAGAATCTGGACAAAATTAACTATTTTATTAAAGACACGGAGGCTCATATTATGCATAACTCTTTCTTTATTTCCTCAGCAGCAAAGATAGAGGAATATAAATATTATCGAAATTGAAAGTAAAAAACTGTACAGGCATAACAGGCAGCCAATCACATAATAGAGGAAGTAGCTATATAAGTCCTGTGTCTCCCACAATCCCCCTCTTTCTTTGCTGCTTCCTCAGACAGCTAAGTATCCATGTTTAGCTCTCTTACTCATTGCCTTTATTTGTTCTGTGATTATTGTTATATTGCTTTAATTGTTTTATTTATCTGTGTTTTATCTGTATTCATTGTTTTATTTATCTGTATTCATTGTTTTATTTACGTGTTTGATTTGTTCCTCACACCTTAGTGTGCCTTAGAGATCCCTGGGGTTTTTTTTTCCCCTTTACCGGGAGATTATCTCCCTGCCCTCCCTTGCTCCCCGCGTCTCTCGCGGGTGCCGGCGGCGGTTTTTCTGCCGCGGCCGTTCTTTTCCTCACGGCCGCGGCTGCATGCACTCCCCTGCCCGCTCACGGGCTCCCCGCGCGGGCAGAGTGCACGCGCCCCTTCCCCCGACGGGCGCACAGCCGCGAGCACTCCCCTCGCGTGCCGCGGCCATCTTGGACGGACCTCCATGCGGTCTGCTTCCTTTTGCCGTGCAGTCGGTCGCCTCGATCTCTCCTGGGCACACTAACGGTCTGACTATTGAATATTGTTGTATTTTTGTTCTTCTCTGTGGGTTACTCAACCCTTTAGTTCTCCTGCTCATTAGTTTGCATTTTTACGTTTTCTAATTACTGCCATTATGCAGGATAGGGATGATGGGCCTTCAGGTCCCTCTGGGGACTTTAACATGGAGACTACTGAGAGTGCTATGGCCTCTCAGGAATTTCAAGCCTTGCTAGAGGTCACTATGGCTTCTTCACTGCAGAAGGCTATTGCCTCAGCCATGGGGGCCGTCTCCTCCTCATTTACCCACTCCCTGCATTCCATGGTTTTACCTGCAATGGCCACCCCGGCTCCCCAGGGTGGGGGGTCCCCTTCACCTGCCCAGACTGTGCCTGGGGCCCATAAGGCTAGGGCCAAGTCCAAAAATGTCGGCTCCCACTCCTCGATGCAGGCTCTGCCTGCCATGACTGACACGCTAGAGGCGGTCACAGATGGAGCGCACCCCACGCGCAAAAGAGCCCCTGGCCGGGCTAAAAAGGCTAGATTGTGGAAACGGGCTAAGGCCCTTGATGATGGGTCGGATTCCGACCAGAGTGTGGAGGACTAATCCGACATCATGGAGTATGACTCCTTTGACGATATTGATTCTGGAGAGGATTTGCCCCTTACGGGCGTGAACCCCTCGGGGTCCTCTGCCAAGGCCCGGGGTCAGATATTAGGCCCCATTGGGGATGACAAAACAATCCTTGACCCGCAGGGTAACCCCCTGTTTGATCCAGACGACCTGCGTCACCCCAGGTCCGTTGAATGGGTCCCCCCGGACCATATTGCCCAGTACGTGGCTAAACGCATCCGCACGCCCCTTTCTAGTGAAGGCCGCAATAAACTGCGCGCCGAATGCCCACGCCCCACCCTCCCGGGCGCTGCCTGTAAGACTCCAGACATTGACCCGCAGATTGCCCAGTTCTTGAATAAGTCGGGCTGGAAGCCCAAGAAGGGCCTCGACCATTCCCTGAAGGGGTGCCAAGACAAGATCCTGGATACGCTAGGACCCCTCTCGAAGCTATACGAGCTTCTCGATTCTGCCAGGACCGGCGACTCGGTCTTAGATATTGATGTGGCCGTAGGTTGAGTCCAACGGGCCATATGCTTACTGGGGAACGCCAATACGGCGATGTCTACAGAGAGGCGTAAAGCTATTCTCTTAAAGATCGACCCTAAGCTGGTCACCATGAATGTGGCGGAGCCTGAGCCGACCGATGAGGGTTTGCTGTTCGGCTCCTCCTTCGTTAAGTACATGGGGTCGTATGTCAAGACCTTCACTGCTATTGACAAGGCACAGGCGAACATGAAGCGCGTGTTCGCGCCTAAGGTTTTCGGAGGGGCCGGGCGTAGCAGGAACCGTCCACCCGGCCGTGGTTTCCGAGGCGCATTCCGCGCAACCAGAGGTTCCTTTTTTTCCCTCCCGGGGATTTCAGGATCAGAGAACCCCTCCCTTCTTCCCAGCCAGAGGTCGGGCTTGGGGCTCCAGATACCCCCGCGGTGGTACCCCCGGCAGACGTCCTTACGGTGAGTACCCTTTCTTTCCCTCCCGTTCAAGTGGCGGGGAGGCTGGCTTTATTTTACCGAGAGTGGGAAAATATCACCTCGGATGCTTGGGTTTCTGCAATGTGTGAAGGGGTATCGCCTAGAGTTTGTTTCCATGCCTGTCCAGTTTTGTTTCCCCAGAGAACTGTCTCTTCCACCGGATCAGGACGAGATGATTTCCACGGAAGTCGTGGAAATGTTGTCCAAGGGCGCTATAGAGGAATTACCGTTCGCTGCCGTAGGCTTTATGTGCAATCTGTTCCTGGTGCCCAAGAAAGGGGGCGGAGTTCGCCCTGTGATAAATCTTCGCCCCCTCAACGCCTTCCTACGTTACCAACACTTCCAGATGGAAGGTATACACTGCCTCAGAGACCTTCTACGCCAGTCAGACTGGCTAGCCAAACTGGATCTGAAGGACGCTTACTTCACGGTACCCATTGCTTTGGAGTTCAGAGACTACCTCCATTTCACATGGCACGGGCGTCGTTGGCGCTTCACTTGCCTGCCTTTCGGTCTCTCCTCGGCTCCCTGGTGCTTCACCAAGCTCATGAAGCCTGTAGTGTCGTTCCTTCAAACCCGCGGGGTTCGCCTCATTATTTACCTGGACGACATTTTGATTTTGTCCCAATCAAAGGAGGACCTCCTCCTACATCTGGAGTGGACTACCAGCCTGCTACAGAAGCTGGGTTTTCTGATCAACTGGGACAAGTCGGTCCTAGTTCCCGCCCAGTCCATAGAGTTCCTGGGCTTCAGAGTGGATTCCGTCCAACAATTTCTGTTCCTACCGTGTTCAAAGGTGAGAGCCATCCAGAAGGAAATTCGAAGGGCTCTTCGTGTCTCAGATTTATCCGTCAGACAACTGGCGAGAATAATTGGCCTTCTCGCGGCCTCTATTCAAGCGATCTTCCCAGGCCCCCGCTACATTACCGGGCCCTCCAGCGGCTCAAAGGGTCACACCTTCGGTCAGGTCACTCCTACGAGTCTCGGATACGTTTGGACGCGGAGTCCAGGGACGAATTGGTGTGGTGGTTGGCACACATGGAAGCATGGAACGGGAGAGCAATTTTCGGCTCCATCCCAGACGTAGTGATCGAGTCCGATGCCAGCTTGCACGGCTGGGGTGCTCGTTGTGGCGACGTTTCCACAGGAGGCAGATGGTCCGACATGGAGAAGTCGTTACACATCAACTGCTTGGAACTCCTGGCAGGGGCGTTCGCGATCCGCAGCCTTACCCCAGGACGGGCGAATTGCTGCGTTCTCCTCAAGATGGACAACGTGTCGGCGGTCCGCTACATAAATCACCTGGGGGGTACGAAGTCCAAGATGTTGGCGATTCTGGCAAAAGAGTCCTGGCAGTTCTGCCTCTACAACAATGTTTCGGTAACAGCGGAACACATTCCGGGTCTGGACAATTCGGGAGCGGATTGGAATTCCAGACACTTAAGAGACTCTGGGGATTGGCGTTTACACGCTTCGGTGTTCCAGAGCCTGGACATGCTGTGGGGAAGATTCCAGATGGATCTGTTCGCATCTCGGCTGAACACTCAGCTGCCGGAGTTCTACAGCTGGAGGCCGGACCCTGCAGCGGTAGCGACAGATGCCTTTCTCCAAGAATGGCCACGGGGTCATCTGTACGCTTTTCCCCCGTTCAACATGATCGCGCGCACGATCTCGAAGATGGTTCGCCACGACTGTCGTTTAGCGTTGATCACCCCTCTATGGAGATCTCGACCATGGTTCCCTCGCTTGATGGAGTTATCGATAGATTACCCTCGGCTGATACCTGTCTTCCAGGACCTCCTTCTGGATCCGGATGGGAACTCACACGAGCTGGTGTTGCAACACCAGCTACCCCTGATAGCGTGGTTCCTTTCAGGGGACCTTGGACTGTCCCAGACGTTCCGCAGGCAACTCTCCTGCTCCTCGATAACGCCTGGGCCCCAGGCACCCGTACAGCCTATCGAGCTTCATGGAGATCGTGGTCTGGTTGGTGAATGGAACGGGCAGTGGATCCCGTATCTGCCCCTCTGTGTTTGATCCTGGAATTCCTCACGTCCCTGTTTGACTCGGGCAAGGCATACCACACGATCAATCTTTCCTGCTCGGCTATTTCAGCCGGCCACAAGGGTTTGGATGGTTTCCCTGTAGGCAGACATCCTTTTGTATGTCGTCTTCTAAAGGGTATTCGCCTTGCTCTTCCTCCTCGGCCTCGTTTCTCGGCCTTTTGGGATGTCAACGTGATGTTGCAGTTCCTCTCATCATGGTACCCTAACCGAGAACTGACGTTAAAACGATTGTCATCCAAGTTGGTAATGCTACTATGTTTGATCTCTTGCAAGAGGGTCTCTGACGTCAGGGCCCTGGATTGGGACGCCGTTGCATTCACCCCAGAGGGTGTTACTTTTGAATCTTTTAAGTCTCCTCATCGGCCAGTTTTCGACACCCACTCTGGCACGTTGGGTGCGTTGGCTGTTAACCTCTGCGGGTATAGACACCTCTGTATTTACGCCTCATTCTGTGCGAGGCGCAATGGCTTCGAAAGCTTCCTCAGTCGGATGCCGTCTGGAAGATATTATACGAGCGGCAGATTGGTCCCGGGAATCGACCTTCCGAGACTTCTATTTCAGACCTATTGAACACATCGCATCTCGAGTGGTGGCACAGCTTTGAACTTGCATAATATGAGCCTCCGTGTCTTTAATAAAATTCCCAGATTTTACTAGTAACATGACGTAAAGTCATGATTTTATTAAAGACACGGAGGCGAGTATTATTCCCTCCCACCCTCCCGGTGTGGATTTGGGATAAGAGATGCTTCGATACTATTCAGGTATGTTTTCAATCAGGTCTGTATTTCTATCATGTGTTTAGATCATGTATTTGTTTCATGTATTTTATCATGTTTTTGGATGATTTTGGACGCTTTTGCTAATTTCTAATTCTATATATTTTATATTTCAGAATCCAGTGTTATGTGTGGCTCCTCACGGTTATGTTTGGTAAGTCTACAGTTTTGAGTTTGGAAATTACCATATTTTTCTATTTTTTGTAGCTTGAAGTTTTCGCATTGTTTCCCGTTTCCTGTTTGGATCTAATGGAGCATCGTTCATCTTACCTGGTCTTCGGTTTCGCAAGAAAGAGGGGGATTGTGGGAGACACAGGACTTATATAGCTACTTCCTCTATTATGTGATTGGCTGCCTGTTATGCCTGTACAGTTTTTTACTTTCAATTTCGATAATATTTATATTCCTCTATCTTTGCTGCTGAGGAAATAAAGAAAGAGTTATGCATAATACTCGCCTCCGTGTCTTTAATAAAATCATGACTTTACGTCATGTTACTAGTAAAATCTGGGAATTTCCTCCTAATCCACACAGCATTTGTTGAATGAGGGACTCCCAGCGAGGAAAGAGATAATTGAGATTGCGAAATCTTGCAAAAATCCTGTGTTTTGTTTGCTATAAAACAAATTCCAATATTATCTGAATTTTCTTTTTCCTTATTTTCAGTTTTAAATACTATATCAAATCTGCTTGCAAACCTATTTTTCTGTTTATTGACATTTTAAAATGTATGGGTTAAAAGCCAAGGCAACAATATCCCTGCATACTGAAACATAGTTTTTATGGTGTCAGAAGATTGTCTAGACTCTAGACTCTAGACTATCATAATCCAATTGCCTGAATAATGTGGGATAAACTAGATGTGGCAATTATATTGTTTTAACTGGAAAATGCAGATCTTATACACAATAGGTAGTACACATATTAATACCGAATACTAAGGTTGGAGCTGTTATGGTTTTCTTAAAATTTTCATGTCTATTGAGACATCAGGGATTTTTTTTATACTATAAATATAAACATTTTTTTATTGAGAGTTTAAACAGATGCACAGGCGTTGTAATAAGAGTAAAAGAACATAAGTAAATACAAAATCTAATACAACATGATGCAGCATGGTAGTGATAAATCTGATAAAACAGATTAATAATAACCATAGTTTTTTGTCTGCTAAGCTGTGCTTCTAACTCAAAATGCTTCAATAGAGCTGACCCAAAGTGCAAGGGTAAGTCAGGATATCTGCTGAAAAGAAAACATGTACTGGTTTATGCATTATAAAACAACACACATATAAGACACAAGACATGTATATCTTTTTTTATCATACAAATTTTATATATATATATACACATATATCTTAACATAAAGTGGGAAGTGATTATATACAATATATGTATATATTTTTTATTATATTTATTTTAATTTATAAACATATTTTTTATATTTATTTATATACATATACATATATATATCTTACCATAAAGTGGAAAGTGAACCTTGAAGTAACAAGGCTAAAAGGGTGTATGTAGAAGAAGAGGTGGAGGAGGGGAAGCCTTCTCTTCAGCAAGTATACCTTGACCAGTCTGTGCAATAATCAGTATACACAGGGAGCAAAAATACAAATCAATCCACTTTTACTGTAGTGGGAGGTGTGAAGGCAGTGTGAGAACGTGGCAGAAACATTCACGTGATACTTTAAATATTAATTTTATCAGTAGAAATTTAGCTGTCAAGACAGAGTGATCTCCAGTAGGCTAGGTGGTTGGCATTTTCCCAGGGAGTTCAGGTCAAACCTACTAAATGATCTGTGTGATCTGTACGATGACAGAACATTTAGTAGTTGCATTGCCAGTAGGTTTTCATGGTAGAACAGTGTGGATAAAGAATTGTACAATAAGCATTCAACTAATTATCTTAATACATCTTTCATCTAGATATGAAGGACAAAAAGTGAATGTAGTATTTCACTAAATATTTGGTAAATGGGATTGCCTGCAGCAGATGTAACAGGAAAGTACTTGAGATACATTTTAGTATATCCTGAACAAACATGTAGTTACAAGCTTGGTATCAATTGTTTAGCCATAGTTTTACACATCTCTCCCACAGTGGTGTTGCCCCAAAGCAGTTAAGGATGTCAGAGACTGAAGTGAATTAGTGTGTCTTAAGTATACTCGATATTAGTGGTTTTCAAACTGTGTGCCTCAAGCCACCTCAAGTGTGCAAAGATCACGTTGGTTTTAGGGATATATTAGGTTAAATGCATTTCTTACAATATGTCTTCTAATACGTATCAGCATCAAAATTGGGATTAATTAATAGTCAGTTTGACTAGAATTTTATATATCTCTGTAGTAACACATTTAAAGTAAAAGTTACATATATAAGCTGCTGCTGAAGGTAAGAATAAAAAAACGAACATACAAACAGTAGATGTGCCATGAGGTTTTTTTTTCTTTTTTTTTTCTCATTGAGGTGCATTCTGTTCCTGACTAGCAATATCAGTTTTTTGCACGTTTGCTTCTGATGTTAGCACACGGAGCTTGCTAACCCCAGATGCATTGGACAGGTTGCTCATGGCTGGGTGAGTTACACAAACAGTGTCAAAGCTCCTGCTGCCCAGCGCTCATTCTCTAACTCCCAGAGAAAAAAAAAAATGTATTGGTTCTGGTATTTGACCACTGTCATGCCTAGATGCTGAGAGCAGAGAGAAAAAACACATGGGCCACTCTATTGGGAATATATGCTCCCTCAAATTGAGTGCAAAAAGTGCTTGTCCCTGCTAACCACTCCCATCATGCTTAGTGAGATTCTGTTTAAGAGTGAAAAAATACATCTGATGCAAAGGGATAGTGGGGGAACCACTTGGTAAACAGACTGTGTGTTGGCTAAGCCTAGTAAGAAATATAGTTTATAATCGTTTTATATGGCAATTTGCCATTTTATTGCAGACAGAAAAATACTTAATAAATGCCACTGAAACAGCCCTGAACTATGAACTTTCTATACAAATACTTAAATGCCAATACAAATGTTTATACGAAACTTTGGACTTTTAATATTTGTGCAAATGCTAGTATAGTTTTTTTTCCCCTAACAAATAACATTATATGCTTTGCAAATATTTGAAGTTCGAGAAATGGTTTTAGTCCATTTTTTTTTTTTTAACAGTAGATTAATATTTCTATGATGTCATTATTTACCCAGACAAAAATATCTGTCTTTTGTAGGTAAAAATTGTTCCACTTATTTTCTGACCTGTGTGAAATAGCCGAATATAAACGTACGTCTGAATTATAAATAATGTTTTTTTTGTTACTTGGCAGAAGTAAATTGTTTCTAAAATAAAATAATTAATACCGAAAGTGGAAAGAGTCTCTTTTGATAAAGTATGTGATGAATTGATTAGGAACTGATGAAAACAAAGCCTTTTCAATTTCAGCCTAACGCAGCACTTTTAACCCTGCATTCTCATCTTTTAACTCTGCGCTTAGGATCAACCAGATGGAATGACTCTGGTGAAAGAGGAGGGGGACAAAGATGAAAGTAAACAAGAGCCTGAAGTGGTCTACGAGACAAACTGCCACTGGGAAGGCTGCTCCAGAGAGTATGACACACAGGAACAGCTAGTGCATGTAAGTTAATGGAATTCAAGATCCAGGCTTTCTCAAGCTATGTGACCTTCCGACTCAGAGGTCAGGTTCTTTGACCCTGTGTTGAGTCAAGTTTCTTAGCCAGCAGCATTGCAAACTGGAGAGGACTTTATGAGCTTCAGAGAATAAAGAGAAGCCTTAGCTGCAGTGCTTGACCTGTTCAGTCATCTAAAGCTTAGTTCAAAATTCAATAACATCTTCAGCTGAAAGTGTAATAGCTCTGATCTTGTAAGCCAGCAAATATTATTATTTTATTTTCATGTTTGAGACTTTGATATTTATTGAATAACAGTAAGCCGAACATGAATTAAAACTAACCTCAAGCAAAGATTCTCTTTGCTATCCAACAAAGCTATATTTCCTCCTGCAGATTTGAATATAGTATACCTTTAAGGCTCTTAACAGTCATTCATCTCTTTAAAATATGGCCCTAGAAGTCTCTTAAGTCAGCACTGCATGTCATACTTGTTTAGCCTCTGCAATGCTATGGAATCTTTTGAATGTTAAATGTGTGAGACATTCCATGTCAGGGGTTTCTAATGATATCACTGTTATGGTTTTTAAATTAAAACAGTGTGGCAGGCACTCGTGAATCCCACTAGACCACCATTTATGAAAGAAAAATGCAACATAAATCCCAGTTCATTGTGCCCTAACACTAAACATTCATCGTTTTGACCCCTTTGTGAGTTCTTCTCAAGACAGCATATACCCAGTTGGCAAGAATATTTTCGCTTCATGTATAAAATGGTCCCTATTATGCAAGAGATTAACAACACAATAGCAAACTTGGGGCTATGCTCTCACAGAAATAGGAAAACAAGTTTACATTTTGCTGGCATATGTCTAAAACTAACAAAAAAAACAACAGTTCTATTTGAATGTCTTTTTTAGATAAGACGAAATCATATATTTAAAGAAGTTCTTGATAAATAAATGACCATGTTGTTTCAGAACCAATTTATTTTCTATTTATACAAATGGTATGGAGCATTTCTTTGAAGATGTGTATTTGCCAAACAGTGTTTTGGCAAATACCAATATTTAAACAAAATGTAAAAATATTACAATATGAAAATATTTTCCATAATAGAAAATCATTTTAAAATGTATCCAATAATATTAAACCATCTGGAAAATGAACCCAACCTATTAAATTGAGGCCTAAACGACAAAATGTAAGCCAGTTTGAAAATATTTAAATCCAGCTAACCTTCTGATTTAGCTACGGTGTGCTGAAGTTTACTATACTTTTGTCAGTTCCCACAGGACAACACAGGACAACTGTGTTGTGATGTCACAATGTCCATTGCTAAGATTTACTGTAAATCAGCGTTGCATTCAATTAATTCCACCAGGCACCTGATATATGATACATTAAATAATCAATGTTACAGACAAGGTATTACATAAATAAGCACGCACTAGTTGTTCTTAACAATCCTCTTCCTGATCATTTTATATTTTCTTTTATTGAAATGCTTTGACAGTGTTTACAGAGGAACGGATGTGTTTAGTTTAGTCTCATGGCTGTAAAATGCAAGATAAACCATTGTATAGTCCTTGGCTCATAGTAATCCAGGACATGTTGTCTGAACAATTTTAAGGTCTGATCTCTATTTGGGCACATTTGTCATTGGTGTGATTTAGCATCATATCTGTTTTAATACACATGCTGCTCACTTTTATTACTTTTGTTTTCCATATTTTTGCAACATACTTAATGAGGATTAAACACCAGTTTGTCATCATTGGCATGATTTGCAAACACTGTTAAACTGTAAACCTGCCTAATTATCGCATAGAAATATAGAGAGTCTGGCTGTGAGGTCACAGTTAGTTGCTGCATTGAGTACGTATGGATGTTTTAATGGATTTAAAATACATTTTATAATGTATTAAAATACAATACAAAGCGACCTCTGAAAGTGTCCATCTCAATTATATCTTACTAAACAACATGGCTCTTAAGGTGACAGCGTTTTGTTCTGGATCACGTTAATGTCTGCACTGTTCATACACCTGCCAGAATCAGTCTCGTGAGAAGAGTCTTAACCCTTATCCTTAATTGGTAAGGAGTTTTGTCTAGACACACAGCCACCCCATCTCGAACTATTGGATCCCTGCAAATGATAAATAGGAAACAAAGCAACATAGTATGATGATGATCTAAGTTGCTTAAGCTCATTAGGTATTTAGTACTGAATGCAGCTTCTACTACGTCTGCTGTAACAAATCATGATTTTTTAATGTAAGAGCAACTAATAGAAGAGCCAAAAATACAAGAAAAGCAACTTTCAACTGTTGACATAGTAAAGCTTTCATGATACATTAACCAGTGGACAAGGTGTTTTAAACCATCCTGACACCGTGCTTTATTTATAACAGCTATCGGCCCAGGCTGCAACTTGCCGTTAATAGCAGAATTCATGATTCTCCATGGCTTTCTATCTAGTGTGTGACAGTGCCGGCTTTCTGCTAAAACGAATCACTATCTATAATTGATATCCTTCTATGGAATGGGGTACTGGCTGCAATTGTAGAGTTTTTTTTGCTGAGCAGTTTTAAATCCTGACAGGTCCTGCCTCTTGTTCTGGTTTCCTTATTGAATGCGCTGCAGGAAATCTAGGTTTATTTGGACTGGGTGCAGATGCACGTGATCCGTATTTATTGAAGAATATGTTTGAGTGACAGTGTTTTAAAGTGGCTCACAACTCATCTGTCACGTAACCTTAAATGTCAAGAGTGGTAAAACACGATTAGGATCCTTTAACAATTTGTTTGGGAATCATTACTATTATTATATATATGAAGCGCCAACATAGTCTGCAGCACAGTACAATAGAAAATTACACGTGCATGGTTATTATTTGTGAGAGAGTGTGCAAATCTGTAAAATTTTAATTAATTTTATGATCTATATTCATCATTGTTAACGTTACATGTTTATGTTTTTTATTATTTATTTAAACCTCAGTGAGGTATGCAAAGCAAAGTGTTATCCACACATCTCGCACTCAGAGGGTTAAGTATGCCAGTGTAGAGACTACAATTCTGTCTGCTCTATTAATGCATATGGCATTGCTCTGCGCTACATCTTTGCAAAATCAACCCTTGAATCCTCACATTAAAGCCTTCATTCTAACAGAGCATTTATTAATTTGCTCAATAGATTTCATGATGATTTAGAGCTATGACAATGCACCAGACAATTAGCTACACCGTGCTGTGACCTTTTTTCTACAGGGACTCTGGCATGTGTTGACAAGGATCTCTGGGTTCACTGAACCACTTGAAAGATCCTTTAACCTCAGGTGTTTTATATATATATATATATATATATATATATATATTTGTGTACGGCACATTCCGAGGACGTAAGGAAAACAGGGTTTAAAATAAGTAGTTCCTTAATAGCAAGTCAGTTGAGGTGTGCCGAAACTGACGTAAGGTTAGGCCTGTAAAAGAGGGCCCACCTAGGAAAATGATAAAATTGAGGGTGCGGTGGGAGGGGCACTTCCGAGATCGTCGAAGACAGGTAAGCAGGGGCTTACTGGGTTTAAATAGGGAAATTAAGTGCCTCCCACAATTACAGGCCAAGCCTTCTATTTGTGTACGGCACATTCCGAGGACGTAAGGAAAACAGGGTTTAAAATAAGTAGTTCCTTAATAGCAAGTCAGTTGAGGTGTGCCGAAACTGACGTAAGGTTAGGCCTGTAAAAGAGGGCAAAAATAATAACCATTTAAAACAAAATGCGTTTATTAAGCGGTACATCATTTAGTCATATCACAGAAAGCCATCCTTATCTCTTTCTCTGGATTGGGAATGTATCTGTTGTATGCGGATGATTTCCACCTCCCCATGTTTTTAATTATGTGTGTCGGTACATGATTACCTGAGGCAGCTGTGGCTGCTCCAATGCGAAAAGAATGGCCCGAGAATGACCGTGGGTTTTGTCCCAAACGGAGTAAAAGGGTGCGTATGTAAAGCATGAAAATTTTTGTGGTCAGGGGTTTCCCTAGAATATCTAGAAGTGGGCTATCGGGAGCGGAATTAGCTTGGGCTGCTACTAGCTTATCCAATACCCGAACGGGACACCATTTGGTTGAAGTGGGATAAAAGTTAATTTCCACTGGTGGGCCTGATTGGCTTGTTTTGGTGCGGGTAACGGACAGAGTGTAGTGATCTAGATTTTTAACTAAGTGTTTCTTTTGGAGGCACGAGCTGAAATCAGAGGCTCTCTCTACGGTGAACTCTTTGGGTCTCAAGAAACCGTAAAAGGCTAGATAAGCCGCTGATTTGACAACGAGGTTTGTGATATGTTCGAAAGGGGACGTGTCGATTATATCGGACAAGTTCTTAAACAGCTTACTATCTATGGGAAGGCGTTTAGTGGGTATGTGTACTGACAAGTTATGAACGCCTTTGAGGACACTTTTAAGAGGGTAGGAAGATAGGAAAGGAGACTTGTTGGGAAAGGAGGTTAACATGTAGTGTTGGATTCCCGTTAAGTAGAGTTTGATTGTGTTGTAAGATAGATTAAGAGAAAAGTGGCAAAAAGTTGTGAAAGCAACCATGGTTTCAACAGAAAAAACATTTATTACACAGTAATTACGAATGAAACACATAAACAGTTCATATGCTCTGTAATAGGCTTTCCTCGTGTTGAGGGATAAACCCGCCTGAGCAAGCGTGCCGCTCAGATGTAGGAGAGAGCTTAATGCATTACCAGGTCTTCGAACTTTGGAGGTACCCTGGGTTGCTGGGAAGCTGTAGGATGTAGCCTGAAGAACTCCTGCAAATTGAAGCGTGACAGAGCATCAGCGGCAGTATTTTGTATACCTGGGACGTGAACACAGGATATGCAGAACTGGAGATTAGCTGCTAGCCAAGTGAGTCTCCTGACTAGGTTCATGATCGTGAGGGACTGAGAGCGGCCCTTGTTGATGATGTTACAGGTAGCTAAGTTGTCACAAAAACACCTGACTGACTGCCCCCTCCACTCTACCCCCCACGTGTAAGCTGCTGCTACGATAGGGTAGATCTCAAAAAGAGAGGAGGTGGTACTGAATCTCTCGAGTGACGTGGTTTCGACCGGCCAGGAGTCGTATAGCCACTCGTCTCCAAAAATGGCCGCATATCCTAAGGCACCTGAAGCGTCAGTCCAGAGTACTGGGGAATCGTCGGAAACGGGGGGAACAAACAGCGACCTGCCGTTCCACGAGGAAAGGAACAGCTGCCACATTCTCAGGTCAGCTGTAGCTGACTCGTCTAGGGTTGTAGTGGAGTCATCGTCAGGGAGACCGTGCAAAAGTGAAAGGATCCTGGAAATGAAAGACCTACCCTGTGGAATTATTCTCATGGCAAAATTAAGTGAGCCTAAAAGTGACTGTAGCTGTTTCCTGGTGCAAGTGCCTAGTGACATGCAGGTGCTAATGTAAGATAGAATACGGTCTACTTTCTCCTGGGGCAGGCTGGCGTGCATGGTGACAGAATTGAGTGTAATCCCCAGAAAAGTAATTTCGGTTTTGGGACCTTCAGTTTTGTCCTGGGCTACGGGGACACCTAAATCTTTGAAGAGCGTGAGCAAGAGATGAAGGCTGCGTGGAGTGCAGTGGTGAGGTTCTATGGCGAGGAAGTCATCTAAATAATGTATAACAACTGGGCATCTGCAGAAGTTAAGGAGAAGCCATGTCAAGGTTTCGGCGAAAAGGTCGAATAACTTGGGGCTACTTTTGGAGCCGAAAGTAAGCCTGGTAGCGAAATAGTAGTTGTCTAGCCACTTAACTCCGTGCAGATGCCAGAGTGATTGATGGATGGGAAGTAACTTAAAGGCGTTGGTAATATCTGACTTACTTAACCAGGCTGCCTTCCCGGAGTTAATAATCGCCTGAATGGCATCAACGATTCTAGCGTACTGAAGAGAAAAATCTTCTGACGGGATTAGTGCATTCAGGCTAGGTGTGGGAGAGGCGTGTGGTGCAGAAAAATCAATAATAAGCCTCTTTTTGTTGTTAAACTTCCCAGTGGCGATACCTAGAGGGTTAGTCCTCCATGAGGAGAAAGGAGGAGTAGTGAAAGGGCCTATCATGAAGCCGTTATCCACTTCTTTCTGTACGAGTACTTGTAGGGTATCGGGGTCTGTGAGAGCTGACTGAAGGTTGGGGCACTCCAGGATGCCTGAGGGGAGAGAGACAAAGCCTGTGTGAAACCCGTGAGTGAACCCTGACGTGAGAAATTCCACCAGATGTAAAGAAGGATGATTAGCCAGGTAACGTTGCAAACTCGGTATGTTTATCGGAGTAGAAGCCTTTTTAGGGAACAATTTGTTAGGGCACATCGTCTTGGCATGTGCCCTGAAACAAAGCGAGCACACATGCAGCAGCCTACAAGCACTGTAACTACAACCCCCAGCATTAAAATTATTGCAGACCTGAGCTTTTAGCGAAAAAGAGAAACACCCCCTTACGGGGATAGAATCAGTGTGTCGAGATCTTGTCTCGATAGGGGATAACCCTGATAATATATAGAAACACGAACAAAAGAAAGTGTAGACCTAGGACCAAAGGTCCAGGAAACACTAGGTGAGATATAGATCTCAGTTGTCTGTTAAAAATATCATTTTAATCGGTATACATAATCATGAACACACAAAAAGAGATAATGAAAAAAATAATAATAATAATAAACGTGAATATAAATCACCCACTCTGGAAGGGAGATCTAAGGAGCTCCGGGAGCTATAGGAGGAATATGTTTAGGAGTATACAACTGTAATCACTAAATCACTCTGTCAGCCGGGAATAAACCGTGCTACCTCTAAGTAGAGGGCTGGTAGTGGTGATGGTGCCTACAATTTATTGAAAGGGACACCTAACTCCTAGTAAAGACATAGAGCCTACCCCTAGCACACACTGACTGGTAATTGCAGATAAATCCTCGATGCACGCTCCCTACTAAAGGGGTAGAGACAATCAGGTCTCAGTGGTGACTGTGAGAATACTGCTTAAAACAGTGTTACAAAGTAGCTCATGTGATTTACTAGGTACAGTTCAGCATACTATCGATACTTTAGAATCACACTAGGTTCGTGACCGCAGAGCAAACATCAGTATAATATTACCAACATTAAAGTGGGAACAAACGTGCCTTTCATAGAGGCTATACTGAGGAATACTTGGATAGAGCGGTGTTCCTAGGTAACCAATGACAACAGGTAGGTATGATTTCTCAGACTCCCAGTACTAGGTGGACAGGAGAAGTAATCAATTAAGAGTTAAGGAGACATACCGGTATTTGACAGTTCATACCGATTAAGCCTTCGAGTCACTACGTCAATTAGAAGCTCGAAAAAATGAGGAGGCATAAGTGCCGCAAAATGTTTATGCTAGAGGCTCCTGTAATAATCTATTGCGCTTAGAGATACAAACTAATAACCAGATTGCAAATGTAGACACCCTCTTACTACAAGGAGGGAGTACGTAGCTACTGTTAGAGAGAACCGATATTGATCTGGATCTAGATCAGTACAATGAGTGGATAAATACTGATGAGTAACTTGAAAGAGCTCTTAAATAGTAGAGATATAGCTCGTACAGTAACCCCATCCAGCCCAGTGCTGGCTAAACTGCATACCCGGATAGCAACCAAAGTGTCAATGGTCTCACACTGTCTACCTGTCAGACAGTCGGTGAAAATTTAATCAGGATTATCGATAGCACGTCCCCTATAAATCACTCCATACAGGCTCCAACTCTTACTTCCCTAACTAAACACCTCAAACATCGTGAAGAATTAAATTAAAGTGCTGTGGTTATAAAAACATTATCTGCCTGCCTAACGCGTTTCGGCGCTACAGAAAGCGCCTTTCTCAAAGGCTGTAAACGGGCAACTGCCCGTACTTGGATTTAAATATGTATCGCGGTTTCTATTCGGCCAATCAGTGATGGACGTAGGAGGCGCTTAGTTTGTGTGTGCCCCTAGTTCATTGGTGCGTGTGTGAGCCGTCAATCATAAAGGCTCACGCCAATCAGAGCGGGTCGAGGGCGGTGCTAGATGCCGATTCTGAGACGCATGCGTATTGTGTTCTCAGGGCATCAGCTGAAATCCTCAGAGGACTCCGGTGATTAGCTCGCATTGTTAGTGCCAACTCAAATAGTGTAGTACAGTGTTTAACCCCTTATTCAGAGTAGTCATCAAATATCGCTGGGACTAACTAAAAAATAGTCGGTCCCACATCTTTAAAGGATTCTATATATTCTGTAGGCTTTGGTACCCCACAAAATATGAACAGTTCCTAGTGAAAGAACTAGTTGTTGAGTACTCTGTAATTAGAGAGGTGTAATGTCCCTAACAACATTCAAGTGGTTGCTGAGTGGCTAAATTCAGGTTTTGACCGCCCTCGACCCGCTCTGATTGGCGTGAGCCTTTATGATTGACGGCTCACACACGCACCAATGAACTAGGGGCACACACAAACTAAGCGCCTCCTACGTCCATCACTGATTGGCCGAATAGAAACCGCGATACATATTTAAATCCAAGTACGGGCAGTTGCCCGTTTACAGCCTTTGAGAAAGGCGCTTTCTGTAGCGCCGAAACGCGTTAGGCAGGCAGATAATGTTTTTATAACCACAGCACTTTAATTTAATTCTTCACGATGTTTGAGGTGTTTAGTTAGGGAAGTAAGAGTTGGAGCCTGTATGGAGTGATTTATAGGGGACGTGCTATCGATAATCCTGATTAAATTTTCACCGACTGTCTGACAGGTAGACAGTGTGAGACCATTGACACTTTGGTTGCTATCCGGGTATGCAGTTTAGCCAGCACTGGGCTGGATGGGGTTACTGTACGAGCTATATCTCTACTATTTAAGAGCTCTTTCAAGTTACTCATCAGTATTTATCCACTCATTGTACTGATCTAGATCCAGATCAATATCGGTTCTCTCTAACAGTAGCTACGTACTCCCTCCTTGTAGTAAGAGGGTGTCTACATTTGCAATCTGGTTATTAGTTTGTATCTCTAAGCGCAATAGATTATTACAGGAGCCTCTAGCATAAACATTTTGCGGCACTTATGCCTCCTCATTTTTTCGAGCTTCTAATTGACGTAGTGACTCGAAGGCTTAATCGGTATGAACTGTCAAATACCGGTATGTCTCCTTAACTCTTAATTGATTACTTCTCCTGTCCACCTAGTACTGGGAGTCTGAGAAATCATACCTACCTGTTGTCATTGGTTACCTAGGAACACCGCTCTATCCAAGTATTCCTCAGTATAGCCTCTATGAAAGGCACGTTTGTTCCCACTTTAATGTTGGTAATATTATACTGATGTTTGCTCTGCGGTCACGAACCTAGTGTGATTCTAAAGTATCGATAGTATGCTGAACTGTACCTAGTAAATCACATGAGCTACTTTGTAACACTGTTTTAAGCAGTATTCTCACAGTCACCACTGAGACCTGATTGTCTCTACCCCTTTAGTAGGGAGCGTGCATCGAGGATTTATCTGCAATTACCAGTCAGTGTGTGCTAGGGGTAGGCTCTATGTCTTTACTAGGAGTTAGGTGTCCCTTTCAATAAATTGTAGGCACCATCACCACTACCAGCCCTCTACTTAGAGGTAGCACGGTTTATTCCCGGCTGACAGAGTGATTTAGTGATTACAGTTGTATACTCCTAAACATATTCCTCCTATAGCTCCCGGAGCTCCTTAGATCTCCCTTCCAGAGTGGGTGATTTATATTCACGTTTATTATTATTATTATTTTTTTCATTATCTCTTTTTGTGTGTTCATGATTATGTATACCGATTAAAATGATATTTTTAACAGACAACTGAGATCTATATCTCACCTAGTGTTTCCTGGACCTTTGGTCCTAGGTCTATACTTTCTTTTGTTCGTGTTTCTAGACCTGAGCTTTTCCCAAGAACACTATTGGCCTGCCTAATTTATCTCTAATCTCCTTCTGGTTGGAAGTTGACTGAAAATCGGAGTTGGCGTTGCTGGTAGAGGGGATAGCTACATTCTCAGGACAGAAATTAATAGAGTGAGCTGCAGACGAGCAAATGGCACAGGAAGGGGTTTTGAGACCTGCAAAATGCATAAGAAACAATTCTGTATCTAACTGACCCCAGTCCGTGACTGTATTATACTGGGACAACGAAGCGGCTGACCTAGCGGAGAACGACTTGTGATAGTCGTAAAAGGCAAAGCCCCCGTACTTATAAGCCAGCTCTATCACCTTGTGAAGGTACAAATCTAGCTCCTCTCTGCGGAGGGGAAAAGCAGTACAGATAACGTCTCTGTATAGGCCAAATGCCAAGACAAACTCAGGGATGTTAAGTTTCCTATTCAACCTAGGGTCCCTGGCCCTCATCACTACTGATAGGTCCTCAAACGTGTATGCCCTGTTTTCAACCACGTCTTGAGCCGCTATCAGTAGCGAGGCCAAGTTAACATCCTTTCCCTCTATGATGTCACGTCTGAGAGACTGCGGTATCAGGTGAATAGGATTAATAAGGTTGGAAACTTTCCTAGCCGGTGGAGGGTCACTGTTACCTCCTAGAGCGGGCGTGGGTTGGACAACCGGCCCTGGAATCTCGGGGACTGAAGGAACGTTATTAGCTTCCAGGTTATCCAATCTGTTATTGATGGTGGCAACTGAGGACACTAGGGAGGCCATCATGGCGTGTAATTCAGCCAGGCTATTAAGTACGTTAACCTGTGAACTAGGGCCAGGCCTTTCGTTATCCTCAGTAGAGTTCAATAAACGAAACAGTTCATTCTTCCTAGCTGAAGCCGGATAAGGGATATTTCTCTTTTTAAGTTCAGCGGTAATCTTAGGGATAGTCCAGGAGCGATAGCTGGAAGCTGGACTTGGAGGGGTTGGTTGCGTTCTCTGCGTGCCCGACCTGAGCGGGGTGCTGGTAACCGACAGATTGTCTTCTAACCCCGAAGCGTTGGACATTCTAAGGGGCAGAGAGGGCGAGTTTAGTGCTGAAAAATAAAAAGCTGGAGGGACCCCACTTACTAGGCTAGTGCCCATAGGCGAAATTGTATTAGCTTAGCTTTCGTTGGTGGCAGATGAGGCCCTAACTACTTGCCAAGTGGCTATGAGAGGCACTAACTATGATTTGGCGCGTGGGGCCTTGGTGCCACTGAGGTGGGTGGCGGGGAGTTGGCCTCTCGGTGACATGAAAAAGAAGCAATACGATTGGCCGTGACTGGTGAGGCCCTAACTAATTTTGAAGCAAGGCTATAGCTATGCGTTGGGACGATTGGCCTGAACCTCCGAACGTAAGGGCTGACCTATGCCTTGCGGGACCTCTAACCTTATAGGCAAAGAGCCCACGGGAACATACCTAAGTTGGCGGGAGAATTACAACTAGTCCTCGAACCCCCCCCCCCCCCCGCCAGGACACACCAATAACATACCTGCTGAGGAAGGAAACTTTATTTGACCTAATAAAGTGTAATCCTGCAGGGAACCAATGGAACTAAAGGAAAAGAAACGTGACCTATTTATGAAATGTACTATTTAACTACAACATACACACAAGAACTGGGTGACACCGAGGCCTACCTCTTTAACAAAGCTGCGAATACGTACACCCTCGAAGGGCCACTTGCGAGAAGTGTCAGTACTAGTAAGAACTACAACAAAAACAGGACAGGAACAGCCATTTAACACAATGGAACAACATACCCCCTATTTACACTATTTAGCTATTTATGACATTAAGGGGACCATATAACTACTTTAAACACAGAAGTTAAGAATACTGGGCACTACTAAAACCGCTTAAACCCCTTTCATATAAAACGTAACTACTAAGACATAGCTTAAAACGTGAACAAAGCCCCAGAATACGGAACAGAATGAAGATATAGTACCCCCTGAACGAAAACGTATGGCAACCCGGTGTGGCTGAACGAGACTACGAGGTGTAAGTGTAACTGAACGTGTTACACTGACCGAGAAAAAGCAGGAGCGGATTGAATCCGAGCCCGTGAGCGACAGGGCTAAACTTACGATTCTGATGCCGTCCGAGTGAGGCAAAAGCGGAATACTCACGAATACAGCCGCAGGGCGTTTGAACCGGGCTGCCGGCGGGCGGGAATACTGACGTCACGGATCTGTAAACCGGAAGTACACTGAAGCACTTCCGAGATCGTCGAAGACAGGTAAGCAGGGGCTTACTGGGTTTAAATAGGGAAATTAAGTGCCTCCCACAATTACAGGCCAAGCCTTCTATATATATTATTCTTTTTGTTTTGCTTCAAAATCACTCCATCTCCATGGAAAGACAATTTGCCTTTCAGGTTAGAGTACATTATTGCAGCTTCTTCAATGAATCTCACCTGGAATACGGACTGTTTTTAATGTAATTTTACGTTGCAAAAACAGGTTCATCAAAGTGGTACCATTGTATATAACTTTATGATCATTTATAAATCTATCCATTATTTTCTTTTCTGAAAAAAAACCTTTGCTTTTTGGTGAGCATGTTAGGTACACAACTACATGAAATACTTAGTAGAACATTTTCCTCTTTAGTGCACAGTGGACTGATCTGAACTATTTAGCAAATCACATATTTTGGGTGTCTGCTGACATCACATGTTTATTTTATTAGTAACTGTCTTTAGATTCGGGTGTCCAGTGTTGACACTCCATGTGTTGCTTGATTACATTTCCTGCATCTTAGTATAATGGGCAACATAAAATAAACAAATTGCAGTTCTCCACCATCATGGCTGGAGCAGCACCTTCATCTTTCTGCTACCAGAAATGGAAAATCAGAGTACACAAAGTCTCTAACTAGCACCTGTCACCTTGCTGTGGATTCAAACACTATGTAAAGGGTCACTGCAGGAGAATTTGGTTAGTTCTACACAGCTAATCAGAACTGTGAAGGACCCCTCTTATTGTTGGAGAACATCACTGCCAATGAATACTGTCCTGTATTGGACCTGCTTAACTCGGTGAAGATATCTTGACGGAGAATCCAGATGCAGTACTTGAGACTCAGGCCCGTTCTCAAACTGATCTGAAATTATTCTACGAGAGCGCCAGGTCCCTCCAGGCCCATATCCACCACAGCATGGTTCTTGCAGTTTTCCCCTTATAGATGAGTGTGTTTTTCTTTTCTTTTATTACTTTGTTGCATACTTTTTAATGCATTCATAGTAAAAAGTGAATGGTGGATCGTTCCTTCCCATTTTGTCCCATTTTATAGAAATAAACTTTCGGTGTCAAGATAAATCTAAATCCTGCTCCACACCTTATTGCAACATAGTCGTCCTCTGAATGTGCTCTCAGATCTCTGGCAAAATGCTTTTCTAAGTGTTTACAAATGTAAAGCCCCTCTGTCCAGATAAATGTGCTCCATGCAATTGCACAGTATCTGGAGCCACACTGGAGAGCTTTTCTCAGCACGTTATTAATCTAGGCCTAAATAAAAATCCCTGACAAAGCTTGGTGAATGTGGAGTTGTAAATAATTCCTCTTCAAAAAGACAGCCTGTCACACAAAGCATGGTGTGTCTTCATATTTCAGGGGTCTCCAGACACTTCTTACCATTCCTGCGGTGGTTAATTTATTGTATATTGGCCACACTTTGAATTTTTTTTACTTGCTTTCAAAGAAGGTCAAAAGACCTGGACTCAATTAATCTTAATCTTATTTTCTGGCCACTCATGGCCAGTGTGTGTTTTCTAATGCAGCTTTGTATTAGAAGCAATTGTTTCTTTATAGTAAAGGTTTGCAGAGTGGATCTTCTTACCGTTAATTGGACAAAAACATTAAAGTGGAATGCAGCATTTTAATAACGCACTGGTGATTGTAATCTTTGGAACAGGTAGTAGGTTTTATTAAATTTATTTCAGTATTCAGAAATCGGGGTGGCTTATATAGAAATAATAACAACAAAAACTGTAAGACAAAATATTGTCTTATGGTCAACACTGAATTCTCCCCTATTGCAAGAGTTCATCTGAGATATTCTAGGAATATTCTGTGCTGTTGAACAGCAATTTAAGTGTAAATTACTATTTAATGCCTCATGTAACTAGGGCCGGTAAAACTAAAGTATGTTTTTATTTCAAATTTTAAACAAACAAGAACAGGAACTAACAGGGAGTAACGCTTTATATAGGAACTGTCACTTCCGGAGAAGTTAAAGTTCCTCGTTTCTTCTCCCCAGTCAACACTACTATAGTATTTATTGGGGTGAATAAAGCAACAAGAATAATATATGTAAAAAATACTTTTATACATCTACAGAGAAATTAAGTACATTTTCTACCATGCGCCAGGTTTACGGCACCTAATGTTAATACAATTTTCATGCTTAGCCTGGTGTGCCCCGCAAATCTGTAAATGAAATTAAAAACAAACCTATGAAGATTTTTTTAAAAATCAATCAAATTCATTAAATTCATTATTTTCTTGATAAACAAAAGAAGAAATGAGTGTCCTAACTAGTTAATCACTGGTAATCACTAGCTACTATAGACTGTCTAACAATTCAGTGCAGATATCACCAGATAAGGTTTTGTAACACTTTAAGGATCTATTTCAGCCCTATACTTCATTAGAGAGTTATAGGGTTCCCCAACATATTCTCCGACTGACGAGTTACCAATTAGAGATCATATACACATTGGTTTACTATTACACTTTTGAATATTAGAATGTATATACTTTAGTTTATTATCATTCTTGGGAATATCATTCCTATTAAGAAAACTCACACTAGATTTTAGTATTACTATTAAAAGTTATATTTTAACTAGTTAGGACACTCATTTCTTCTTTTGTATCTCTTCAGTCCATGGGTTAACCCCAATACGAGTGCTCCTCAAGCTTCCTTCTTCCTGTTTTGTTTTTTCATTATTTTCTTGTGCGAACATTCCTGAAGTGACAGATCCTTCTAAAACCCAAATGAACCACCATGTCGCACCATGTTGTCACCTTTATATCCAAAGACTTCTGATGTTACAAATTTCCCTCATGTCCCAAGTGCAATAAATTATCCCCATACATTATATATAATACTTTCTCCCCATGATCTAAAAAAAAATAAAAAATTTAAAGAAACATTGTATTGTTCAAAGAGCAGCATCTGAACCCATGGGGTGCATTTCAACAATAAGTTGTTTACTTTTTGTTTAGTGAATATCCCTCAAGCACACAAACACGGTTTAAACTATTGATTGCAACAGCGATCACTGCTTTAGAGCTCTGTATTTGTACTTCTGTGATGTTTCATTAGGTTCTCAAAAACTTTCTTTTTTAATTAAGGCACAGATATTATCTTCATTTATTATTGTATGCGTTTGTATTTTGCGACAAGTACTTGCATATCTGATCTTCAAAATGAGTGGGTGGCACGCCTGCATACTTGTTACAAGAATCAAGTTGATCTTTATGCTACAGTGTAGGTATGGGGCAGGCATTGCGTTCTCCCCATTATCACAGGGCCTATACACCACAGTTCTTAAGGAGAGATAAAGTATTCAAGCTGAAAATGAAACAAAGCTCTGACTGTATTCCTCCTTGTGTTTAGTAGAGATAAACTTCAGTGGAGTCTCAGTGCTGCTCCTGGCAGAAACTTTAATTGGTAAAATGCAGATTTTTTTTTGATCAAGAGAGGATTACTCCCCTTATCAGTATAAAGCATCGTATTTGAAGATGAAAAGACTCTGCTGAATTACACATGCCAACATTGTTGCAAGGCACTGTGGCGACTGACATCTCCAGCGTAACTCTGATTTATTAGCCTATAGAGGGGCTAGCACGTGCTAAATTTGCTTGCGTGAGCCTGGCTGATTTGTAAATTGTTCAAATTGAATTGCTTTTTATATGAAATTCACAGCTAATGTTTCTGAAAATTATGGCAATTGAAAGAAATAATAACAGCCCCACGGACTGATGTAAAACCAGAAAAGTGTGAAATATTAAATAGCTTCTCTGGGATATGAAAGACAGCAGATGTTCCTTCGAATCTATCTTGGTGGTGCTTTTCCAGTTTGCCTGATAAGCTGAAGGAGTAAAGATTAATAACAGGGCCATGTCGCTATCAGTAGCCTCTTGTCGATTTTTGTAACAGGCCTGTCTGCTCAGCATGGAAATTATTGATTAAATAAAAATTGCCATTAGATTGCAGGTTGATCCATAATCGCACAGTAGTAGCGGACATGGTGATGCTGAGCAATGAATCAAGCGTTCTTTCTCAGTCATTTATATTACTCTGACACTCACACCCATTAGGGATATCCATTTTCTATACGTGCCAAACAAAAAACAACGCTCAGGAGGAGGCAGAGGAAGCAGTGCATGGTGTTGACAAAATAGCGTCTGGGAAGAAGGGACAGTTGGTGGTTGTCATTTGTTTTGGGAACGCACACTTACAAAGCCAATATCGATTAGTGGTGGGGGAACTAGCTCTTCACTGTTCTACCTCATCGTGGTCTTGCTTCTGCTGTGTTATAGATGAGAGCACAACAAAACTCCTATGTGCTAGTATGTCCATCCTGTGTTGTATAGAAGCACAGTCCAGGGATATCTCCCACTGTGAACTTCCGCTCCCATGATGCTCGGACACAGCAGAATTTACAAAATTCTGATCTCATTTGTACAGTAGCACCTCTGGAGTTAGTTAATAGTTTACATCTCCCATGGATCTTCTGCCACTATTTGTTTAATGTATTTCTGGTTGTTTTTACAATTACGGTAATATTAAAGTGGCTATCAATACTAAATTTAAAAAGGTGAAATCTTAAATGGGTGGTTTTAGAATTTAACTTTTAAATAGGTATTCATGCATGTAAATACATTGCTGTTTTGGAAACATAAAAAGGTAAATTTAGTTCAACAATGTAAGTTGGAATCTAACTGGCATTTTTCAAATTATATAAATGTACCTATTGTGATGAGGCCACTGCAGGTACTTCCACTCCAATGCTTTGCCTAGTGAGAAAATCTCAGCCCACTAAGTAGGGCTGGAGAGTGTTAATCTAGTAGCACTTGAAACTGCTACAGGTATTAACCCTTGAAGCAAGGAAAAAGGGCACTTTCTATACGCTAGTGCATTTGACATTTGATAGGACACAAAAAGAAAAAAGGAGGGAAGTGCTCCAGTTAATTGTGCAACAAATGCTACCAGATTTATTGAAGAACAAGAATGCCCAGCAAATGTTTCAGGCAACAGGCCCTTTCACAATGCATCAAATGACATTTGATAGGGGCGGATGCGAGCTATATTATTGAGATAGAAGCATCAGGATTTGCCATTTGACTGGACATGAAGGGTAAAGGAAAGGTTGGAGTCAAATAAAAAATCTTGGGTGCGAGGCTGTGAGAGAGAGCTAATTGTAGTGCCATTGACTTGGAGGGAGACAGACATCGCTTCATGGAGTTTAGACCATAAGTTCTGTTTTGGACAAGTTGAGTTTAAGAAAGTGAGCAACCATCCATTTAGAAATAGAGATGCAGTCAGAGACATGAATCAAGAGGGCCAGCAAGAGATCAAGAGAGGACAGATAGATGTGTGTGTCATCCGCACATAAGTGATATTGGAAGCCAAAAGAGCTGATGAGTTTTACAAGGGAGGCAGTATAGATCACGAACAGTAGGGGACCAAGGATAGAACCTTGGGGGACACCAACAGAGTGTAGTTGCAGAGAAAAGGTAGAACCAATATAATAAACACTGAAATAGCACTGACCCAGTGAATGCTTTCTTAACAAACTAAATCGGAGGTGGGGCAGTTAACTCCATGTTGGATTGTGTGTTGTATCTGTCCATCTATACGGAGAAAATACCCTGTATAAAAATACTTTTTTGTCATATTATAGCTATTATAGTTATTATTACCCCCCCCCCCCCCCCCCCCCAGAGTCAGACTGCAGGCATTTTATGTGAGTATTCTATTATTCTGATCAGAGCCAACGTGAAACTTGGAAATTTAGTTGATAAAAAGTTTTCAGCAATCTGACTGTTAAGCAAAACAATATTAGGTTATTTTGCTCATTCTATATTTCTTCTATGGCTATATAACTAGCCCCATTGCATTATCACTGAATCAAACTGTTTCCTTGAAGGTCATCATCACATACAAAACATTATGTTTAGTAGAGATTCTTCAAAGATTTTAAGCCCCTCACTCATCAGGTCTCTCCTTAACCACTACACACTCCGACAAGCTGACTTCTCTGCATCTTGTCTGTCTCCACCCCAATCGTTAGAGAGAGGCTTCTAAGAGGCTTTTCAATCTCACTCAGCACTTCTTATCTACCAATAAACTATGCCAATCCCTCAAACATCATTGTGATTTGTCCTCAGTGAAAGGGCACTTGTCTCTGAGAATGTACAGCGGGGCAAAATAGTCAACCAGTCTTACTTTAGCTGGACTTCGTCTCTCGACTCATTATCGTGATAGGTGGTGGTTAAACACTGTTAGTTCTTAAAGGCATCCATTGTGTGACCAAATTTATTTTTACTATTAGAAATAGTGCTTTGTACATAGTTACATAGGCTGAAAAGAGACATGTGTCCATCAAGTTCCGCCTTCAGTTTTTTGCTGTTGATCCAAAAGAAGGCAAAAAAACCAGTTTGAAGCACTTTCAATTTTGCAACAAACTAGGAAAAAAATCCATCCTGACCCCAAAATGGCAGTCAGATTTATCCTTGGATAAAGATTATATCATTGAATATTCTGTTTTTGCTAGTAATACTTGAAACATCTATATGGCTCTTGAGAAGGAATCTTAAGTTACATGCAATGTCTTCTCCCTGTCAACGGTGAGCTATTGCCATGTGTATGGGCATTTTGCAGCACATGTTTGGTTTTACAATTGTTAAAAGAATCCCTGGGCAGGCATCCAAATTATCATCACTGCCTTTCTTTTAAGGAACCCTCTTTGTATCTCTGAAAAGCTTTTTGGCACTATACATTTTTCTATTGATGTTGCCAGTACAAAGATAAGTGACTCCACTCTTTTCAGGTTAATGTAATCACAGAAATTAACCATTTGAGTGAAAAAATCAATGCGCCATGCCTTGAGTGCTGTTGTTCTGCATTCTTCCCTTTATACATACTCCCATTTATGCCATTTTACTGCCATCTATATCAATGGCAGTATCAAAGTCCTGGGAAACTGTCTCAATGTACTCAATCAGTCTTATAAACTGTGACAACACTCTAAATGTGGAACAATAATAACAGATACAGCAGGAACATTAATTTGGTTAAGTGGTGATTGCTTAACTTTTCAATCATTACTTCATTTTTTCATTGAGTGATATTTATGAATTACAACAGTTAGTGTCATAAGAAATGCTCCTTAAAAGATCACTATAGCGTTTCTTTAAACGTATATGTATTCCCAACACTATAGTGTTCTCCTTGCTAGTTAGATGCAGGCTATTCACCCCTTCTTCTGCAAATTAAATATAGTGAAACCTATTTTTCTTCCAGCACCAAAATTCAGTTGGTGCTGCTGCTCGCTCCTCCCACAATGTCATCCTTGAGGTGTTTCTTCCTGGCTTCTTGTCCAATCCAATGCTCCTCATGGGAGATTAGATGTGCGTGCATGGTGAGCGCATCCAGTCAAATGGTTCTCATAAGGATTTGATGATGTTGGACATCGAATGCCACATGACCAAGTGAAACTCGGTGAATGCATAGGAAGCGCCTATGTCAGGAAAACAGCCGCTAGAAATTTATTTAAACCTGCAATCAAAATATTGCCTTATCTACTAAACATCAATGTTTTAGATTGAAGGGCTAAACCTACAGGGCCACACACCCAGGCCACTTCATAGCAATTAAGTGTTAAGTGTGCATTTGGAGAACCTTTACAAGCTGTTTTGGAAATGTTTGGAATACATTTGGACAAAGTCGGACCATGGTACTACTCTCTAATCAGAGGCACAACAACATCTAGATATTTTCATATTTTGAATATAATTTTAATGGAGCTAAATAATGCACTATTTGCATCTTGCTACATGACCCCTGCCTATTAATTTGTTGAGTTGAATTCTGGATAGTAACATCAGTATCGTAACAAATGCAGAACAGACAGAAACATCAACACCTACAATGTCAGTATCTCAGGAAACACCCTCCCCCCCGTACAGATTCAATTACACAGGCCTCCTCAAAAGCATTACAGCTCAGATTCCCTAAAACAATACCATATTCAACAGAAATCTGTAGAAAGGACTAAGTCAGATGTGAAAGCAGTTTTGTGTTGACAATCAGTAAGGACTGTAGGAAAAAAAGTTCAAGCATTAAATGTGTCCAGATAACAGCATTCTTGACATGAACACGTGAAAGCACTAAATTGCCAATTGAGTTTCATGATGTGTGGAAATCATTATGCCTTCTTTGGACCAATGCAAATACTTTGTAAAAATGTCAGTGGCGTGTGGAAGAGATTGGCAAGGCTGAGTCGTAGAGCCAGATTTAAGGTGTTGATCGTCTATTTTCCATAACACGAGGCTGAACAGCTTCAAGTTAATAACTTTCCAGCTATCAATACTGGAATTTAACTATTCTGGAATTAATTCTTTTAATGCGCCGGTTTTAATACCTTGAGAGGAAATTCGTGACACCTATAAAAATGGGAAAAGCATTTCCTGTGAATAAAAATGAGGAAAGAAATGTGCCACGTTTTGCAATTAAACTCTGCTCTCGGTTTTCACACTTTGAACAGCAGACTGTCATTCAATGCATTGAAAAGAAATGTGTGGCTCACTCAAAGGGCCTTACCTTTGTTGACCTCTAGGGGGTGCACATTTTTTTTTTTTTTACATCTTCAGGTATTATTTGGCTGTAGAACATGGTCATTGCATAAGTTTACTGGTTTCATCCGTGACATACACAGCTCAGCTGTTAACCTGCAGCAGTTAAGACTTAATGCCATTAAGCTGAGTAACAGCAACATATACTTATGGCTTGCTGAGTGGGATGAATTCCATTTAGGGGAAAAGTGCTATATACTGTATATAGTGTTATATTATGTAGACATATACCCCAAATTACATGTTGCACAATGGTGAAGAGGATTTATCATGCTCCCATACCTCCCAAGTATCTCTATTTTGGAAGGACCATCCCTAGTCCCCTTTTTGGGCACTCTCTCCCTCCTTTCTATCCAAATGTTCCTCTTTTCTAGGAGCTCCATATTGTTGGCTTTTATGCATGTATAACAGAGATTCACAGCAGTAATACTCACAGTAATGTGTTTTTAAATTACGCTGGCGTATGGCAGGATGTCACATCACAAATATTGCCTCTAGTTTTTTTCAAGTTTTCAATTGGAGTTTAGCACATTCATTTAAAGCAGAATATCATTGCTAGTGAAACATTGGAATTCTAATCAGTGCAACAAAAGAGTTAATCTCAGCAACAGGTATCACAAGTGTTAACTGAGCAAAGAACAGCTCAGGTACTTTATTGAAGTATTAGCTGTAGAAGTGACTTCTTGTATAATTTCATATTCCAAAAGCACGGACTTGGGGGGATGTCACGTGTAAGGATGCCAGGGAGTGGTCTCACAATGTTGCAACACTGGGATCTGCATCCTGAAGCAAGGAAAGACTCCTGAGTCAGAAACAAATAATCGATCCCGGAATAAGTGCCGTGGTTGCCCCAAGTAGATGTAAGCGAATCAATTTTTTGCAAATATGGCGCAGGCGATTAAACGTTATTGCACTGGCACCGCGCAAGATATCTGCCACCGGATAAAGAGGGATATTAAAATACACCACAATCAGAACTCCCTTCTGAATCTTAACTAGTGCATTAAGTGTGGATTTTAGAAAGATATGCTGGCCTGACTTGGTTGGCAAAGGTGTAGAGCTGTGAGTTAATGTAACCCTTGACAAAAAGTTACTGACCATCAGGGTCAGCCGTTTAATCCAGCCTTTGCAAGACAACTTCTCTGGGCATTTGCCTGCATCTTGAATTTAACTCCACTGAGATAAGCAACCAGGATGTAACAGGACTGGTTATCTCATTGACAGCCAGGGGGTGAAACCGGGTTCATTTATAAAAGTGTCAAATTCGATTGAAATTGCAAAATTAAAAAGCCAACTTTTTGTAAAATAAAAAGGTGCTAAGGGTGTTCCTTTAATTGTGTTAAATGTTTATGGAACAATTTCCCCAGTATGTATGTCAAACATGTATTGTCAGAAATACATGTTTGTCTTCTTTACCTATTGCACAGCGTAATATGTTGGTGCTCAATAAATAATTGTTATGTTATTATTATGGTCCATATTTAACAAATGTAACAACGTACCCTTCTTTGGGTGTTTGGTTATAATTGACTGGGGTTTTTTTTATATACAGAGAGGAAAGTGACATGATTAGGGAAAAGTGGTGCTACCATTGTAGTCTGAGATAATTATGACCGAGGCTTAATATTTTCCGATAAGCTTTTACCATGATTTCATATTTTTGGATACACTTTTAAAATGGCTTACTCTTGTGAATAATACTTTATTTTTGTAATATTTGGATATCAACATATGGTTATTTTTTTTTTATGTATGATATATTTTTTGATGTTTAATATTAAAAAAAAAAAGAAGATTAAACTGAGGCCTATGTGTCCAGGTCTGTGTTACACTATATACACATAATGTTTTATTAGCACTGTCTATTCAATTTTGTGCTTATGCTAATATATGCAGGGTTACTTACTAAAGTGAGAATTGTCAGGAATTTAAAGTTAATTCAAGATAAATGTCTAATTTTAGACTGATATAACTCTACTGGAGGCATAGCTGATATCTTATTTAATATGAAAATCAATTTGAATTTATTTTGAATTTCTGACAATTCTCGCTTTAGTAAATAACCCCCGAATGTGTTTCTTTTAGTTTTTTACTAAATATAACTCAATTATTTTGATATATTGTTCACTCCTTCCCAGCTCTTCTCGTAGCCTCTTCAAAGCTACATTTTATCTTTAAAGGATAGTTAATACAATGCTAAACAAAAATCTGCATACCAGTCAAGCCAGAAGACTTGCTTTTCCCACAGAAATCTTTTAATGTATACCTTATTTTTAAGACTTACCTCCTACTATAACAGGAAGTGGTATCCACCTCCGAAATTCAAACCAGATTATTTACTCCCCATTCCCTAAAAGAATTTAGATGGGAGTAGCATTTTTTTTGGCAGAACACCTCAACTGATCTTTGCTTAAAAGCTCCAAAGAATATTTGCGTTTCCTTATATGGAACATATTTGAAGTATAAATATTAGACGATGGAGGAGATGATATAAAGCCTCTTCTACATTATGATTGATTTTTTTCAAGATACATATTTTTCTTCTACTTCACGAAGTCCCTCCTGAGGGCATATCTTCTCTTTGGTATCAGGAATATAATAAGACAGTTTCTCTCTCTCGCACTCTCTGTAGGATATTGTGTCTTTCTCTGTACATTTAAATTGCAACAGAAAGGTCTTTGGAGCAAAATACAGTGTTTTCTTTATGTAGAAGCCAGGGATTTTCTCTTGACTTCTCGCTGACTTGTATTTGAACATACAGGTTGAGCATGTTTAACCTATTGACTGTGGTGCACGGGCAGCTGAAAAAAACCAGAGGATACAATAAAAAAGGAGTTATCACAGGAAATGAGGACATGAATATGACACTGGCAATGGGTCTTAGTTTTTTGTCAGCAGTTCTGTAATTGTGAAACGCACAGTGATTGATGACTGTTTGCAATATGTGTGATGGTACCGTATTTATCGGCGTATAACACGCACCGGCGTATAACACTCACCTCATTTTTAGAAAGAAATTCCAGGAAATTTCCCCCCTCCCATAGTATCCCCCCCCCCTCATCCCATAGTATTCCCCCCTCATCCCATAGTGTTCCCCCCTCATCCCATAGTGTTCCCCCCTCATCCCATAGTGTCCCCCCCTTTCCATAGTATTCCCCCCCCCCCCATAGTATTCTCCCCCCCTCCCCTCCCATAGTATTCTCCCCCCCTCCCCTCCCCTCCCATAGTATTCTCCCCCCTCCCCTCCCATAGTATTCAACCCCCCCTCCCCTCCCATAGTATTCTCCCCCCTCCCCTCCCATAGTGTACTTCCCCCCCCTCCCCTCCCATAGTTTACTTCCCCCTCCCCTCCCCTCCCATAGTGTACTTCCCCCCCCTCCCCTCGTGTACTTCCCCCTCCCCTCCCCTCCCATAGTGTACTTCCCCTCCCCTCCCATAGTGTACTTCCCTCCCCCCTCCCATAGTGTACTTCCCCTCCCATAATTACTTACCTGTCCTGAAGCGTGGGCCGGCTTCACAGCGCGCACCGCGGTACAGGAACTTTAATTTCATGTTCCGGTTTCCGCCGGAAACCGGAACATGAAATTAAAGTTCCTGTACCGCGGTGCAAGCTGTGAAGCCGGCCCACGCTTCAGGACAGGTAAGTAATTATGGGATATCGGCGTATAACACGCACCCACGATTTTTCCCCTATTTTCAGGGGGAAAAAGTGCGTGTTATACGCCGATAAATACGGTATTTTGTCTGCTAAAAGACTATCCATGTCTGGATTAATTTCTACATAATACCTTAACACATTGCCTAGTAATTCACAAGTTGGTCAATTAAATTAAAGAAATATTAGCAAGAATTTAGGTTTCCAAAATGAAGCATTTTATCAATTACTGGAAAAAGTATTTTAGATTTAATGTAATCTATAAAACTAACGTAATGCACTATTTGGGGGGAACAAAACACTTTAGCAAATATTAATTGTACATTTTTTGTTTTTATTGTTTATATATTTAGGAAGGAGTGCACGTAGCTAAGAATGAAAAGATTTCACCAAGTTAGCATAAGAATACCAATGTAGATAAATATAAAACATATTGTATATATCTTTTTCTAGTGATAACAGACGTGTAAGTGCATAATAACAATAATGAATATGTTTTACTTAAATTCTTACCTTGATGCATTATGTATTTATAACTAAACATTATCAAGATTCCATTCTGTATTTAGAATAAAAATAATGATAATATGTATTTCTTAACATGTGTTTATAATTATATTAGAATGCATTACTTTTACTTTTTTTTACTTTTTTCCTCTGAAAAAACGTCTGCACCAATAAAAAAAAAATTGTGATATCTAGAAAAAAAAATAAGAGGAAAAAAATATATATAACTTTAATAGTTTCTTTTGTCCAAAATACTTTATTGCTCATAGGTCATCCATGTGTATTAGAATGTGTACGGTTTGTTAAGTAATAATCAAGGCAACATATGCTACTTATTTTTATAACCTATAATCTTTATTTAATAGTTTTAGAACTGGTGAACTGTAATTGTAACAGGTTATCTTTTCACGTACCGATAGTGATGTCCGTGCTCGAGTGAGTATATAATGCAAAATAAGTAGTATATAAGTACATAAAATAAAATACAACAGTAAAGTACATCAAATGCAGACTGATTTATCTTCAATTCCATATATATTTCATATATAGAATTTTATATTTATTTATCTACATTAGTATTTCTATGCTCACGTGGTGAAACATTTTCATTCCTTTCAATCTGCACTCCTCCTTAAGTATTCACAAAGTAAAAACGAAAAATGTACAATATTTGTAATGAAAATAAGAAAATTGATTTAGTTTTATAGATTACATTAAGTCTAAAATGTATATAAATGAGCAGAACTTAGCCCGGTATGCGTTAAATAATGATTTCATTTTGTAATTTTTTTTTTATATATATATTTTAACGGTGCAAAATACTAGCTTTTTATGTTATACGGAACCATTGTTAGGTTTGGTAAGATCATTTTTAAATATTCAAATTAAATAAATATCCCCCTCCCCATTTTACTGTTAAATTACACTAGTTTTTAGTATTATGTAGGCAAATACATTAAGACACCGCGATGATTGAGAAGATGAATACATTATTTTCCTTCGTGTTTAGTTTTATTTAAAGGAACTTTAACAATACATAATTAGATGCTGTGCAAGTTTCCCTACTAGTTTTAAAATACAATAAACACACGTGTACTTTTTATGATCTGCAGTTTTAATAAACAGTCTTAATAGTTACATTTGTTTTTTTATCTGTTTTTACTATATTGCTAGATGCTAGAAATTATATTAATAAAGAGAGAATTACATGCTCAACTTAAACATTTGTAACGGGACGTACATGACAAAAGGGTTAAGGAATTGAATTTAATGTAGTTCAGAAGGAATTCAAAGTAAAGAAATATTAGACAAGGATATTCCTATATTGGATATATTGCCCCACCTACTGGCTACAGGAAGAAAAGCAACTATTTTAACAATCTCTTAGCTTGCTGGAGAATTCATAATGTTTGATTATTTGTCACATTGAAAATTACTAAGGATCTGTTTACTATACAGCCTTCTGTGGTGAGTTCAAGTGGACAGCATGTAGACCAAATGAACTATTTATTGAAAGCATTTTAAAACCAATAAAAATTATACCAAAAAAAAAAAAAGTGTAAAAATAAAATATTTTAAAAATGAATTATTCATTCTGTCGGATTTTCCCTGTTTGCATTTTGACCATCAATAATGTTTATTGCAGATATGGTTGCACTAATTTTAAAAATAATAAAAAACAAAAATTAACTTGCTCTAAGGTGTTAAAAAAAAAACAGAAAACCTATAGCGTATTTATCATTCTAGTTTGTGACCATATTTACACAATTATGAAATTTGCTAAAAACTATCGGTGATTTAATACATAACTGATATTCACTGGAGCTATACCAACATTTGTTTTACCATCTAAAGGAACTCTTTTGGTCATATATTTTTATGTATGTTTGAGATCTTATGTATTTACCTCAGTTTTACTATTTTGATTAAGTTTATTTTTGGTTTTATGTCGGATGATACTGTGAATAATTTATAGTCTATTAAAAATCATATTTTTTTCATCGCTAAACCTACAGCTCAGTTGATTCACAGCATTTCTATTTTCATTTCAGTGTCTCTTGTAGAATGATATTGTGTAACAGTCATAGTTGAATCAAAGTTACATCTGTGTATCGCTAACCAACAGTTTAGTTGATTGAGCTCCTGTCTATGTCGGAGCACTGAGTCTCCAAGTTAGAGACATCCTCCACATACATTTATTCATTTAGAGCATTTCGAATATACTGATTTTCTGTGATTGATTTTACTTATGTATTATATTTTTTAGTTGCTGGAGTACGCTTTGGGTATTTTCGGAGCGCTCACACATCTATACCTTTTACATAACTGATAGTTCCAAAGAAAAGAAAAAAAAAAACTGTGAATATTTGTTAATTTCTTGTTTAGTTTGTGCATGCCTATTGCCTCACTAACTTTCCTAATCCAAATTTAAACACAGAAGGACGTGTTAACTCTTAGAGGGATACTTTAATCACCATAACCATTACAGAGCGCATTAGTGGTTATGGTGCTGGAAATCCTCTAGCACCATCCCAGTTTACGACACTTCACTGTTTAGTAAATAACCCATATCAAGCTATACCTCCAAAAAAAACCGAAATGTTTATGCTTATGTACAAGAGACAGCATATGTTTTGCAAATAACCAGTCTTCTCAAAGCAGAATATAGTGTTGGATAAAATAATGCACCAAATTAAATTACTTTACTAGATATTACTGCAGTTCTGCACTTCGGAGACCATATCTGTTTAAAATGGTTAACAGACGAGAAGTCCCTTCAGGCTTTGTTCAGATGTCATCAGCTCTAATTACTGCCTGAGCTGTGTTTTCCTCTTAAGGAAACATGTTTAAGGTTCCTGTGTATGTACAGTTCATACTGTCATTTTTACCAGAACCAGTGCAGTTGAAATCGTTGATATTAGTCCCTGTAGCATTCTAGATTTAACACTGACTGCCAGCTCTGACCTAGTCATTATACACACAATTACACTGCATCAGTTTAACATATGTCAATGGAGAGAGACACGGAACGTAACACATTTAACCACACCGTTACATGGGAAACCGGAATTATTAGCACAGCACTGAAATATAGTTATTCAATGAAACTATTGCACCAGATAATGATATATATACAATATATGTTTCTGAGTGGAATTATTATATATTGGAAATTTACGATGTTAAAGGGACAATGAAATAGCTATGAAATATGTCTCAATATAGATATTGTTAAATTAGATATATAAATACAACAGACACTATTTAATTAGCCTTACATTTGTATTTGTACTACTTTATATTTGTTATAAAGAAAAGATACCTATTGCTATAACCTGTTACACGGAGTGGCGTTTGGTGACACCATTTTTCTTTTCTACCCATAGCATATAAATAATGACCATATACATGGTGAGAAAAAAGAATTTGTCTGTCGATGGCTGGATTGCTCAAGAGAGCAGAAACCCTTCAAAGCCCAGTATATGTTAGTAGTCCACATGAGAAGACACACCGGAGAAAAGCCACACAAATGCACTGTAAGTATGTCCATTACTATTCTGAATCATAAGAACCATAGACAGTTTAGATTTTTTTTACATTCCTAGGTTTGTTTATTCAGCAAGAATGGATGGCGCCATACATAAGCCTGGTCCTAAATGCTAGTTATTTATTACACCTCCATATGTCTTGCTTACAGTTTGAAGGGTGTGCGAAAGCCTACTCCAGACTGGAAAACTTGAAAACTCATTTGAGATCTCACACTGGAGAGAAACCATATGTCTGTGAGCACGAAGGCTGCAACAAGGCTTTCTCTAATGCGTCTGACAGAGCCAAGCATCAGAATCGAACTCACTCCAATGAGGTAAGCTGAAAAAAGAGAGAACACCACTGCTACACATAATTTTTAATTGGCAAATTCAAGGTATCCGTTCTTATATACTACCCTTTTCATTTGAAATTTTATTGAAGTTTGTAAATGCAAAGTATATATAATAAAACACAATACTAACAGGACTGAAAATCAGTTATACAGTTTAGTATTTTTTCAAAGTGCAACTATTTAAAGCAACCCAGACTCCTTGTCAAAGCATTTCAATATGAAGTCAAAAATAATAAAAATATATATATATATATATATATATATATATTTTAGAAGAATCAAGCTGAAAACCATGATTCTGTAACTACGACGAACAATAAAAAAAATATAAAAATCTACAACTTAAAAACAAAGAATCTCTCTAATATGCAAACATTTATAATGGTAGCGGTATACACTGTTGCACTCACAGAGGTAAAAGGATTATCAGGGTCATCACAAGAACTTCTTCATTTTAACATTTTATTTATATACCATAAAATAGAAAAAAATAATAATGCGGATTGAAAATATCCTTCACATATATACTAAGTAATAAAATGCATTCAGAAAAATATATAAAAACTGCCATTGAACAAACACATATTGTGTCTTTGATCTCACCCTTCCCGGTCCACACGCCAAGGGTTCAAGCAGATTGAAGGATGTGTAATTCTGTATACACTCTGTTAGAAATAAAACTAAGAGCTGTGAACCATCCTCTAATAAGCACTGAACTCGTCATCCACAGTTTAGATCAATGCAAACAGATACAGCGGAAATCTTGCAAAAAAAACATTGGATGAATTGATGCAAATTCATAATATTCATATTCATAATATATAATATTTAATATGTGGGTTAACAGATTATTGATCCAAGGAGAGTCGTGAATGCCTTTCTGGGATCAAAAAGGATTTTTTTCCTTGTTTGTTGCAGAATTGGGGAGCACTTCAAACTGAGGAAAACTGAACTTGACTTACAGAAGTCTTTTTTTAAACCTAAGTAACTATGTAATACACCTGTACCCATGCAATCAACAATAATGTAATCTGTGTATAGAAAGTTGGATCTTAAGAGGCCAATGCCCCAATATGTTATAAAAGGTGTACATCACAGGCCAAGGAATAACAGTTGCCAAAATTGTTCCAAAATAATGCTAAATCCAAACAGTGCTGCACATTTAGGCAGTGCACAGATCATATGGGTTCAAAGATCCTTACAAAACCTGATGTGGGAACCCCTTCAATGTCTAATGACAAATTGACAAAACTTTAACCCGTGGGAGACTCTTTCAAAATCATGTGTGATAGGTGAGGTGTACATTGACTAGCAAGATGTTTTTTTTCCAGGATTAAGGACTTTAGCTGAAGGAAAAATCATAGAGTTGTTCAAATAAAATAAAATAAAATGCATGGTATTATCACGAATCCATGGTTAAGGGTTAATAAATTACTATTCTTTTACAAAAAGAAATGAAAATAAATCCTGTGTAACTAAGGGATAATTATGATGATAAAAATGTTAGCTAAAGAATAGCACATATTATAGATTGATGCCTTAAATACTGGTTGCTATTTTTCACACAAATTCAGGTACAAGAAAGTTAATTTGGTGTTTGTGACTATGTATCAACATATATATGTCATCCATGTCTTTGTAATTTGCTCCCATCATGTGAATCTGCTGTACTTTTTAACATTGATTTGAAAGTCTAATGTTAAAATCTCTGTGCAGAATATTTAGTTTAAATAATATTTTCCTTTTTTGTAGAATTATAAGATTACATGTCATTAGGGAACGTGATAAGCTCTTCTAACACATTTAACCAGAGAGTTGGAAAGTTATCAACTTGCTTAAACACACGTGAAAAACTATAAAGCCAAAGAAGACATTATTTTTCTCATCATAGCATCTTGTGGTTTCTTACCGTACCCTGTTAGACTATCCTGACTTGTATGAAGGTGATAATTAACTCTTTAAGCTTGTACAAATCCGCCCAAAGGCACCACTACCTTCAGTAATGAAAACAAGATTGATGATTACCCATGCCTCAGCCTTGTTCTTTAAACCACATTGAATCTGCTGCCAGTGGAAGCTTGTGACATATTGCCAATGCTATATTTAATGTTATATAAACCCTTCACTAGTCAAAAAGCCATTGTAATAATAGGTTAATGGTTATTAACATACCAGCTTGATTGAAACTGCCTTATTACGCTGCCAGATGCACCATTGTTGCCAGCTGTCTTTAAAACTTTTCATCACGATAATCTCTTAATTATGGGATTTCCTGCATTAACTATGGGAAGAATGTAGCACATCTTCCAGCATTTGGTTTTCTTTTGAAACTAGATATTGATTGGCTAATACCAGCTTTAAGTTGTTCACAGTCTTAAAGGCACACACATATGGGTGATTGCTTTTAGTATCCCTGCATGTTAGAATTTATTACATCAGTGGTTCCTCCTAACCCTTTTTGTTTGTTATGAATACTTATTATGCACACAGCATAAACTTGTCAAGCCTTTCCTCAGTTGGAAAATTCATTCAATTCCTTGATTTCAAGTTTCTCATAATAGATACTGGACCAGGAATGGGATGTCCAATACAATAAACTATATATAGTGGAAGTTGCCTGAGGCCACACAAATCAAAACCGAGAGAGCCTACCTAAATAACAGGCACCCATCTTTGGTTCCTAATGCAGGAGTTAAGAAACACTGTAATAAATGTTATTTATTTTTAATTTCTCATACCGCAGACTTTTGGTGGAAATATACAAGGCAGTATAAAAATAATTTTTGGTTTGTTATCAAAACTAATTGATAGGTGTCGTAGTGATGATTTATACTGCTAATACACTCTTCTTCACTCTTCTTCTAACTGGGGCATAGCCTCTGAAAGAGTATTCAATAATCTTCCATCTCTATGCACTTCATGCAGGAACTTTAAATATACACATAGAACTGCTTAAATATGACAGTTCTCATTTAAATATCTTACAGCAGATATTGTGTGTTCCTTGTTAGAATGAAGGTATTTGCCTGCAGTCAGATTACAGACATTCCTATTTTTTTGTTTGCAGGATGCACTCAATAGAAACATCCTTCTTATTTTTTATCACTAAGTTTTGAAAGAAGGGATCAGGGACCTACATTTATTTAGTAAAGAAGAAACATCGTACATGCAGTGTATAACATCCAATCTGCTAATGCAGCTACTTCAGATGTGGTACACTACATGTGGGATGAGAATATGTGATGGTAATAGGTGGTGCAGAGATCTGCCATTTTGGCCAACACAGTATATACTTGCTAAATGCAGAAAACATTATGTCAGCATACTATCTCTCTTACAGAAACCATATGTGTGCAAGATTCCCGGATGTACCAAGCGATACACTGACCCTAGCTCCCTGAGAAAGCATGTAAAGACCGTGCATGGTCCGGAGGCCCATGTCACCAAGAAGCAACGAGGAGATATACACCCAAGACCTCCGCCACCAAGGGAACCAGGAAACCAGTCACAGTCCAGATCACCTGGCCATCAAATGCAGGGTTCACACGGAGAGCACAAGGAATTCAGTAACTCTACCTCAAAGCACGAAGAATGCCTGCAAGTGAAAACTGTGAAGACTGAAAAACCAATGGTATGGAGCCTCCTTCTTAAATTGTCGCTTTAAAGGTGTATTTATTGTAACAAAATAGGAAACCCTAATATACACTACATTTGAATAGTGTTGTCAAGCATGTTCCAGAGCAACTGAATAAAGTGGCCCATCACGTGTGCTGTACTTTTCAGAGTTGTAACTAGTTGCTTTGAAAAGGAATACATGAGAACTGTAACTGGCTATCCACTACGCATCTGTTGTTGGGTTTTCATTTGCTGTATTGGCATTTATTTGCTTATAAGCAAGTTTCAAGTGGCTTCATACGCTTTCTCATATCTGACCATGATTAGTTTAATTCATAAATGTTTTTTATAAAAACCCCTACGGCAAGCTAAAGAAAGCTGTACTGTGGATCACAGTCTTTAATTAACCAAGTTATTTTCAGGTTCCAATAGAAAGGTAACAGCTGAACTATGAATCCAATAAACCCTGCACAAGCATAAAGGAAGCACTAAAATTATCTCAGAGGTGTCAGCTACTTCATAGACTGGGGAAAGATATTGTAGAAAATTATATTATTATTATATATGGTTACAATTACAACCAATCAATAAAAAAATATACTTCCAAAGTTTCCAGGATGTGAACTTCTGCAATGAGATGTCATCCATTAAGCCAGTGCTGGAGGTCCCATAGCTAGCTATAGGGTCTTTGGAAAATATTGCATAAACGCATGCAGAGCTGAGAATTATAGGACTTCTAGGTTTGATTTCTGCTAAAAGCAAGGTAATTCGGCATTCTTCATTCATGTTTGTTTATCAATCAAGCTTTCAATGTGGCTTGTAAGCTTTGTCTCTCGGCTTGATACCACACTTTGTTCATACATCTTATTGTCTAGAACCAAATTATATTTAGTTTTCTTACTCACAAATGCTTTTGATAATTTTTTCCCCCATACCAGTAAATGTAACATTAATTTGCTTGTGCTAGAGTAGGCAATAGTGAACCTTCCACTCTGTAGTTTAAAAAAAAAAAAAAAGTATTATTTTACATTTTAATTTCCTTTAAGAGGTACACGAGGCATCACTTACCCTGAGGCCAATGCCCAGATAATTAAATTATATATTTGCTATATTTTCTCTTGATAAACGTTAAAAGAAGTGCTTAATCGTCAGCACTTGACATCATCTGGAATTGCTAGTGTTTTCTTTAAATTAAGAAATGTAGACATTATTTCACCTTGCAAACTAAACATGTTATTGTATGCTTATGTACTGAAATTTAAAGCATTACTTAATAGTCTTTAAAAGAAAACAAAATCAATTCTAACGTACTAAGGTGAAATAAAAAGTGTTCAGAATTATTAAGCAGCTTATAAAATTGGCCCTGGGCCAAGCTCTGTAAAACTCTATGGTTAGCGGTGAATTAGGGGAACTGTAGATATATGAGGGCCAAAACTGTGTACAGTTGCTCTATGTTAATACTTATTTTGTGGCTTTTAGACAATAAAATCAGTCAGAGTTTCCATCTTATATTTGTATTAATATTTTGTATTCCGTTTGAGAGTTTACAATGTTGAAATCCTGCAATTTCCTTAAAAGCTAAAAGGTAAATCCAATGGTTCTTTAACCGTGGATTGCAACCCACTACTGTTTCCTTATGCAATTTCAGTGGGTCCCCAATGGAAGATGATCGTCATATTGATCAGCCCCAGACCTACCCACAATAGATGACTTCCTGTTTCAGCACTTTCTTTCCCTTTGCAGTGGAGACCTCAACTTACTTGCTAGGAAAAGTCTTAATGTAGGCAGTTGCATAATTTATTACACTAAATATTGTATTGCATATGAAGAATGAATCTCCAAGCTAATCCAATGAGTGCAATTTTGGTCCCTGTGCTAAAAGCTTAAAAACGACTGTTCCAAATTCTCTTTCTTACCATGAGCAGCTAGAAATCATGTTGTGATAGTTTCAGATGAAATTAGAAGTTATTGTAATGCATCTTACGAAATACCATATTCTTCTACTAATTTAATTTTTTTTTTTGTCCAAAATTCTTTAATGTTTTGCACAACATTCCTAAGGACAGTGGGTAATAAGGTGAGACACTTCTGCATCATTTTTTTAAATGTGTTTTGCAGAAGAATTTTTTTTTGTATGTTTCCCATTTGATCCATATGTATTACTGTATATAAGCAGTATACGCATATGTGCCAAACCATAAATAATCGACTGACATTTCACTGATCATGTATTTTATTTTCATATTATCCAAAGGTATGTATTTTTCTGTAGTGTAAAGAATCCTATTCCATTATTGTGTTGTTTATTCATTGTGTTTGTGCAGAGAGTAAATGAATCTCGCCAAATCATAATTAACATTACGACCAGACTCTTTTTATCCAGAGTGTGAATATATGTTAATTAATAAACACAGGGTGCATCCTTATTGCTCTACCTAAGTCAATTTGTAATGTGGAGACAGCTTAAAGGACAACATTGAGCTGCTTAAACAAACAACTTAATTCATTGAATGTTGTTAATCAAATTGTACATCTACATAATTAAGTATGCCATCAATGTGTTCCCCTGGAGACATACTCCAGAGCTGTTTTGTGTTTTAATCTTGCTATCTGTAGTAGAAGTTAAAATATCAATGTAAATAAACTTGTAAGCCACAAAAAATAAAGGGTATACGTAAACATACCTTGCTACATATTTTTTTGAAAGGCATATTGTCAGGCTAGGCAAGACTTCGTCATTTTGCACACCCATCATTGTGAGCATTCCATGAAAGTATTGGTGCACTGATAGTCTTTCTGACCTGACAGGTTAGCTGTATATGAATATAGTTTATGAAGCTTTATGATATGGCTGTTGTACAGAGGAATCATACAACAACATGAGCAGTAAATGTAATGATTCATTTAGTTATTAAGAGTTTAATTATTTTTCTACTCTAAACAGACATCTCAGCCAAGCCCTGGTGGTAAGTCTTCATGCAGCAGCGAACAGTCCCCCAGCAGCCACTATACCAACAGTGGGATCGAGTTTGCTTTGAACAGTGGTGGCAGCATAGGAGATCTCAGCACCCTGGATGAAACACCTATCATGGACTCAACCATTTCCACAGCAACCACAGGACTTGGTTTACAAGGCAGAAGGATTATGACAGGAACCAAATGGATAGAACAAATCAAGACAGAAAGAATCAAGCAGGTTAACGGAATGCTCCCAAGGCTGAACCCAGTTCCCCCATCTAAAGCACAGACTCTCCCATCTATCACTGGAAATGGTAAGATAAACCCTATTTCCATTTGCAGGGCACAATACATTTCTTTGCAGTTTACTAAACAAAATACACCAAGAGATCTCTGTTTAATTTAAAAGTTTTTGACCTCCATGTTTGTAGAGTAAGCTACATATTTTGACTTAAAATTATGTTGATTTAAATTCCCCTTTGAGAAACCATTTATGTGTTTGGCAGATTATATGGTGGCCTTGATGTTGCCTTAATCACCAAATACTTATTCTTTGAGGTCAACATGAATTAATTCTCTATTTTCTCTTTCCATCTTATATGCTATGGTTGTATGGTTTGTTTGCGTTTACTGCCCTAAATTACAAAGTTTTGGATGCAGAGAAGTGTTAAATATTTTCCTTTTGAAAAAAAACGAAATAATTTGAAACGCACCTATCATTGTTTGGGGATTTTAACACCTTCATTTTGAAGAGTACTAGGTGTTATATTTTCTCTGTGGTTGTCAAGCTGAAGTACACAAATACAAGAAAGAATGATCAGAATGTTATCTTTACATAGAGTTTCATTATGAGTAATTTACAATTATGTGGGGGGGGGGCTGTAGGCAAGTTCACCAGCAATACCTAAGTACTCTTAAAGACATCTATAATCCACACACCCTATAGTCTCATGAACTGCACTGTCTTTAGAATTCCTTGTGTGCATTTGAGGCCCTTAATAAAATTGCAGCTCACTATTATGCATTGTATGTATATATACTCCTAATAATTGTTTTGTTTTGTTTCCTCTAGGTTCGCAATTAAACAACCTTAATTTTGGAGGATCAATAACCATACTTCCAAATCGAAATGACCTTTCTAGCATGGACATTACAGTATTAAACATGTTGAACAGGAGGGACAGCAATACCAGCACAATCAGTTCAGCCTATTTAAGCCGTAGGTCTTCTGGAATTTCTCCTTGCTTTTCTAGTCGACGATCCAGTGAAGCTTCCCAAGCAGAAGGAAGGGTTCAGAATATAAGTGTTGCAGATTCCTATGATCCCATCTCCACAGATGCCTCAAGACGGTCGAGTGAAGTAAGCCAGTGTGATGGGCTGCCAAGTCTGCTTAGTCTCACACCAGCACAGCAATATAGGTTGAAAGCTAAATATGCTGCTGCCACTGGTGGACCTCCACCAACACCCCTGCCTAACATGGAAAGAATGAGTCTAAAGACAAGGATTGCCCTCTTGGGTGACTCAAGAGATTGTAGAATATCTCCTCTTCCTGCAGGTAATGTACCTCGAAGATGCAGTGATGGCGGAGGAAGCACCTATGGGAGAAGACATTTACTGTCCAATGAACTGCAAGGTAATGGCTTGAGAAGAGCTAGTGATCCTGTAAAAATGGTCTCTGAGAACCTCTCTAATGCAAGAGTCCAGCGCTTCAATAGTCTTAACAGCATCAACCCACTTGATGTGCCACCACCAATGGAACGGCGCAACTTAAGCCTTCAAAACTATACACGTAGCATGTATTCCCCATGTCCTCCAAGTATCAGTGAAAATGTGGCCCTTGAGGCCATGATTATGGAAGCTGAAGGGAATCTGGATGATGAGGATTTTCTACCAGATGACATGGTCCAGTACCTTAATTCTCAGAACCAAAGTCTGTGTGATAACTTACAAAACAATATGACCGATAAACTGCAAGGTAACACAGGAGCAAGGAACGGTAACCGCTATGATCCATCTCAAATGACTAATAACTCCATACATCAGCCATACCACAATTTGGAGCAGGTAGATCAAGGAGATAAAAACGACCTTCCAATTCAATGGAATGAAGTTACTTCTGGCAGTGCAGACCAGTCACCGTCTCGATTAAGGTATGGGCAACGGTTAGGTGTTCAGCAGAACCGGTCTTTTGGAATGTACAATAACATGATCATTCAACAGCAGGCTATGACCAAAACAGGACTACCACAACAAAAGAATCATCAACATAATACACAAAATACCCAAATGTTACAACATAACCTTAATGTTTACCATAATAACAACAATTCTTTGAGTAGTCAGTCAAGCAAAGGACAACAATACAATGAATGTTCAAACAGGGCATCGTTAGGTTCTTCTGCAATGGGAAACCCCTGCAGTCCAACATCTAAGCAGAAGTTTACCAACATCAATTTGCAAATGATAGAGCAACAGAACTTTGTACCTTCCATGCATTATATTGATCAGTCACCAGATGTTGCAGATGCAGTTCAGAATCAAAACCTTTTAAACCAAGAATATATGCAACAACTTGCAACTGAACACATGATATATGGCATGCATTTCCTGGGAGTAAATCGATCCAATCAGGGATTTTCAGGTCAAAGTGGCTTGAATAATGAGACAACACAAATGTTTCAATTAGCTCAACTGCACACAAGTAATCAACAGTCAGCCATGGCAAGGAATTATCCATCATGTTCAAACCCTGGAGGAAATGGTAGACAAACCATGCAAAGAAATAACATACCATACCTGCAGGAACAACCAAGTGATGCCAGCCAGACAGTTTACAAATTGAACAGTATTAAGGTAGAAATGCCAAGTCAACCCCAACAGCACTGTGCCAACACACCAAACTACTCAGGTCAGTTTTATGACCAAACAATGAGCTACAATCAACAAAACACAAAACCGGGATCTATGTCTGTTACAGAAACTAATTGTCTTTTACAAGAAACTAATAATGCTAATTCAAATGAGCTTCTATCACCGGGCACTAATCAAGTGACAAGCACTGTAGATAACAGTGACAGCAACAGTTTGGATGGAGTTCAGATTGATTTTGATGCAATTATAGATGATGGGGATCATGCCAGTTTGATTTCTGGAACTCTGAGTCCACAAATCATCCAGAATCTGTCGCGTAACTCTTCGCGACTTACCACCCCTCGAGCATCTCTGACATTCCCAACCTTGCCCATTAGCACTAGTAACATGGCTATAGGGGACATGAGTTCTTTACTGACCTCCCTTGCAGAAGAAAGCAAGTTTCTTGCTGTAATGCAGTAGATACAAGGGAAATCTGATGGCAATTCATTTTATATGTATGTATTTTAGCAATTTCATCCCAACTAAATGGGATGCATTCAGAGTACATTCCATTTATGGAATATTGACTGAAACCCTAAAGTGTTGTAGGGAGAAATAGTCTTCCATTTCAGTTATGGATCAGTATTGTCACGCCCATATACATGTCTTTTGTTTTGAATCCAAATGGGCCTGTACGTTTTGATTTTGGTGTAAACGTACAATGTATGTGCATGTTTGAAGCAAAAAGGAACAAAAAGGAGAAAACATTTCTTCAGTTATGTTACGTGGTTCTGTTTAATCAATCATACAATTAATAGACCCCTTTGACTGTTTTCACTGCCCAGCTGTTTATTTTCCAGTTTTTCCGAATTTAGTAATATGTTTGGACCGCGTTGGTTCACAGGTATTCACCAAATTCCTCCACTGATTTTAATAAGTGTCTCATACATATATACTCAAGGATTGCATGCTGTTATTGTACTTATGGTATGGAAGATGTGTTCTATGTACAAAATGTATAAGACCTCAATTTGTTTGTAGTTTTTTTCCCATAAACGTTTATTTTCATTTGTCTTTTAAACTGGCAATAATTGAGGATGGGTAGCCTTTAGAAATGGGCGTCTTTATGGACGAAGCGATCTTATAAGGTACACTATAACATTAAGATCACTCCCAATGCCTAAGTGTGTCATAAAGGCTAGAATTATGTTAACGCTGAAGTTTCCTTTAGCTCCTTGATAATAAAACATTATTCTTTTTGTAGAAAGGGAACTATCCACTCATTTTTATTAGTATTATTGTTATTATTTTTAAGGTCAAAGTGTACGACTCACTTTTATAAGGATGAAAGGTACTTCATTTCAAATAGCACTGTGGAATATGTTTCCCAAAAAACTAGTCTTAAATGTGTCGTGAGAAAATCTTAAAAAATAAAAAGGTACTGTTCCCATTTTTTTTGCATTATTCCACTTTTTAGTCTACGTTTTTGTCAACGTTAAACTGTAGTTTAGTGTGTTGCACATTACACAGCAGTGTTTTCGCACATTCTTGAAATGTATGTGCCTTACTTTGTGTTAAAACTCAAAATGGGGACCAAGAATAATTGCCAAATCGTAGCTATGCTACCCTAGTGCTTGTTCTTCAGCACACCACTGTCACTAGTGTCTAAAGTCTGTACCCTTTTATTATCCATATATGTTCCCTTCTTTTAATGACAGAATGGCTTTTGTATGGCTCATCCTGCAAAAATGTAAAATAGAAATACTTACTTTTATTTGTCACTTTTTTTTTACAAGTTTGTTTTTTGTATTGAAATTGTGTATTTCTTTTTTTTATTATGTAAATACATTCATGTGCGGTAGAATTAGAATTCTGAAGTTATAGGCTTGTAAGTTATAGCTCAGTACACAAGTACACACATTTGTGGATTTAATAGTTTCAAGCCTTTGTCCAGCCTGATGGATCTGAAGCACTATGTACTCAGTAAATGTACATTTTGTTCTCAGAACCACTAAGCTTTTTTTTTTTTATAACAAAAAAGAAAGACAAAAAAAATATTTCTTACATCAATAAAACGACTTTGTACTTAAATGCTTTCTCTTGTGTCTTTGCTTGCATTTTGTTTTTGTGTATGTGAATGTCAATGTAAAGTAGTGGCATTGTCTCCTGAATATTGCGTAAAAGTGCTTTACGATATAGAAATTATCCGTGTTTTAGAATAGCCTTATGGTTTATATATCCATTCCAAATATTGTGTATGTGATGTGTATTTGAATTAGAAAACGGAGGCTTGATTGTCTTAGCAGTGTAAGGGTTAACTCAACTTACTAAAACGTGCACGGCCCTCAGCTCTCGATTTGCCAGATATCAAGAAATCAATTATAAAATACTCACCGAGAGGTATAATACCCCACAGAAGATTCAAAAATATCTTCCGGTGGTCTGTTGCAGGTGTGGTGGGGACTCTCTTTAACATATTTTGGTCCTGTCCACGCATAATGCATTATTGGAGGCAAATCTACGAGGCAATGTAGAAAGATGGCTGAAGAAGAGGTAGCTTTTGACCTGGCAGATATTCTACTTAACAAATCTGCTCTGCCAATATTGACTGTCTCGCCACCTGCTTACGGCAGCTAAATCACTGATATTTGTACTTATTGGGCAGACAGAACTGTCAATGTTTCAAGCTGGCTTCAGGGAGTTGAGGAGATCAGGCAGGCAGATACAGAAATAGCGGTGGTGAATGGGAGACTGGAGAAACATGAGGAGACCTGGAGGATGTGAACATACTACCTGTGCACAGGAGAATATACTGACAATCAACTGAGTGAGATAACTCTTACTGGGAGGCACTGGCTCTGAGCGCCCACACGACTGGGAAGTTGGGGGCAGCTTGAGTGACATGTACCCCCTTTCCCCTCTATCACCTCCCCTATTGTCTACCTCGAAATAGTGGGAGTGAAAGGGGGAACCCTTTCACTTCCACTCCCCCCCCCCCCCCCCCAATTTTTTTCTCTTCTTCCCGTATCATACTTTCCTTTAATAGTTCACTATTCTCTGCTCTTCTAATAAGACTGTCACGCCAATCTCGCACGGCTATTAGCTGGCTCATGCAATGTACTTTACTCTTTCCTTGTGTGCTTAGCTAAACCTATGGATGGGAGACACACACACAGACTGGTCACATTGAGGGGCTATTCTTAGGTATACTCGGGTAAAAGGTGCTCCCAGTTGTCTCATACGGGTGGGGAATACTCTCCTGTCTTCTACCGGTGGAACAACCTGTACAAACGGCAGTCCTACTAACCCACAAATAGATTTGAATAAAATTGTTGAAGGAATAAAGAATGCTCACAATTGTATAGCCTTTTATACCAGAGCCATAATGTATAAAAAAAACTCTACAATTGTTAGCATTCTTTATCAGAGGTTCTCTAATTAGGCGACTGCCTAAGGCCTCGCGCTGGCTGGGGCCTCGCAGCCTCCTAAATCGCTTTAGGGCAGACTGACTTGTCGGGTCCTCGGTCCATGACCGAGGACTCGACATTGGGAGGGGGCCCGGCGGCACTAAGGGCACTCGAGGCCCCTCCCGTCTACCCAGAGAGCCAGCCTTCAGTCTGCAGCTCCACTGGGTGTGAGCTGCAGACTGAAGTGTCTCACGATCCCCAGCTAATCAGAGCGTTGCTGCGGGTTTCCACAGCAATGCTCTGACTTCTGGAGATCCCGAGACTGTATCACGTGGTCTGCAGCTCACACCAGGCGGAGCTGCAGACCAGATAGGGAGTCCACTGGACCACCAGGGAGAGTGACAGCCCAGCAAGGAGCCAGGACACTGGACCCACAAGTAAAAAAGGTATTTCTCTCCCCTACACTTCCATCTGTCACAATCTGCCACCTGTCATCTCACTAACTCTGCCACCAGTCACCCTCACTAACTCTGACACCTGTCAAAACCCTTAACTCTGCCATATGTCAGCCCCCCTAACTCTGCAACCTGTCTGTCACCTCCCCTAACACTGCAACCCCTAACTCTGTCCCCTGTCACCCCCTACCACACTGTGCCCCTTGTCACCTCTTTCCACACTCTGCCTACTGTCACCCCCCTAACTCTATCACACCCTGCTACCTGTCACCTCCCCAACTCTGCCACCTGTCACCTCCCCTAACTCTGCCACCTGTCACCCTCCCTAACTCTGCCACCTGTCACCCTCCCTAACTCTGCCACCTGTCATCCCCTCCCACACTCTGCCCCGTCACCCACTGCCAGCTGTCACCCCCTCCCAAACTCTGCCACCTGTAACCCCCTCACTCTGCCAACTGTCACTACCTTATTCTGCCCCCTGACATCCCTCCCACACTCTACCAGGTGTCACCTCCTCCTTCCCCCACTCTACCATCTGTCACCTCCTCCACCCACTGCCTCCTGTCACCACCTCCTTTCCCCACTCTGCCACCTGTCACTCCCTCACTCTGCCCCCTATCACCTCCTTCCCCCCCTCTGTCACCCCCTAACTGACCCCTGTCATCCATCCCACACTCTGCCAGGTGTCACCTCCTCCTTCCCCCACTCTGCCCCCTGTCACCCCTCACTCTGCCTCCTGTCACCCCTCCCTCTGCCCCCTGTCTCCCCTCACTCTGCCCCCTGTCTCCCCTCACTCTGCCCCTGTCACCCCCTCCCACACTCTGCCCGCTGTCACCTTCTCCATCCCCCACTCTGTCACCACCTAACTCTGCCCCCTGTCATCCTCTCCCACACTCTGCCCCCTGTCATCCCCTCTTACACTCTGCCAGCTGTCACCTCCTCTTTCCCCCACTCTACCACCTGTCACCTCCTTCCCCCACTGCCTCCTGTCACCTCCTCCTTCCCCCACTCTGCCACCTGTCACCCCCTCACTCTGCCCCCTATCACCTCATTCCCCCACTCTGTCACCCCTAACTGCCCCCTGTCAACACCTCACTCTGCCCCATGGCATCCCCTCCCACACTCTGCCCCATGTCACCACCCCAACTCTGCCACCTGTCACCCCCCAACTCTGCCCCATGTCACCCCCCAACTCTGCCCCATGTCATCCCCCAAACTGCCATCTGTCACCCCCTCACTCTGCAACACTCTGCCCCCTGTCATCCCTGCTAACACTCCTCCTTCCCCCACTCTGCCATCTGTCACCATTCCTACACTCTGTCACGCTCTCACTCTGCCACCTTTCACCCCTTCCCTCCCTCACTCTGTCACTCCGTCCCACACTCTGCCACGTGTCAACCCTTCACACTCTGTCGCCCTCCTCCACACACACTGTCACCCCCTCCACACACTCTTTCACCCTCTTTCATACTCTTGTCATTCCCTTCATGAGCACACACACTGTCACAACCCTCCCACACACACTGTCACCATCCTTCCACACACACTGTCACCCCCTTAACCCTGCCATACATTAACCCCTCCTGACACTGTCGCACTCACCTCCCCTCGCTCTGCCACACTCACCCTATCACATCACCCCGCCTAATCCCGTTACACTCACCTTTTCTTTCACTGTCACACTCACCACTCCTCTTCCTGTCAAACTCCCTCCTTAAACCGTGCCACACTCACCCCCAAGCTTGCCACCCTGTTGCATTTACACCTCTAATCCTGTCACCCTCACCCCCTCACTCTGCCACACTTCCCATGTCAATTAACCCCCTTAATCATGTCACATTCACCTTCCCTTGCCCTATTACACTCACTCCTCCAACAATACCACATTCACCCCAACCCTGTAACACTCACCTCCCAACCATGCCACATTCACCCTGTCGTATTACAATTTTAATCCTGTCATACTTCCCTCTCCTCACCCTGTAACTCTCCCTCCTTAAACCATGTCACATTTGCCCTCCATCATTCTGTCACAGTCACCCCCCAACCCTGTCTCATTCACCCCCTCACCCTGTCACACTCACCCTTCCACAGTTACCCCTTTACTCACCCTGTCACCCCTGAAGACAATCATTATATATTAAAAGTCATAAAACATAACTTCGCCATGAACAAAGTGCACAAAAGCCGCAGTTAGCCCCACATATACACAAAACAAAACACAGCAAGCAGCTACCCCACACACATACACGTGCTCACAGAAACATACATTCACATACAAGGATACTCACGGTTATACACATATACAGGGAAACAATGCCAGATACACGCAATACATATGCAAATACATGCAGCCAGATAAAAACACATTGTGACTGTATGTCTGCATTAGTCAATATTTATGTCTCTGTGCATCAGTGTATTTGTGTGTGTGTGTGTGTGTGTGTGTCTGTCTGCAATGTGAGGGTGGTATGGTACAGGTAATGCAAAGGTAACGTTGCAAGCAACATATATATTATATGCATACATACATATACACTACATGGGAAAACACATATAATAATATGCATGTAAAGGAATATAGAATATGTGGTGAAAATGGCCATGACATTGTTTTCTTATCTGTAACTATTTTTTGGTAAATTATTTTTTAAAGGCCCAACCAAAATTTTCATTTTCGTTTCAAATAACCCCTTCACACTGGTACTTATGTATATACGACTGCAAGGCTACACAACCATACCCCACAATCGTGTTTAAATGATAGCATAATTGCAAATAACATTTTTTTATTGCAAATTATGCCATAACTAAAGTCCGAGAGCTCACAACGCAGCAGCATAGGGAGCTGCGACAACGCAAGCCTCTGAAGATGAATACAGAGACTAGCTCTCTGAATCCAATGCTGCAAGCCCGCCCTTCAAAATATCTGCAGCTCCTTATACACACACAAGGCAACCCTATTTTTTTTTTCACTAATAGTGTTAGTGGAGTGGAGTCATGTTTGGGGTTAGAGCCGCCCCTGTTCTTTATACCCTCAATTGTATTCACATTTATTTTAGCAATACTGCACTATTGTATTTTGTTCTTTTTTTCCTTTTATATGTGGAAAATCATTTCTTCAGGTTCAGAGATATGGGTAAGCATCCATCCACCTGCATGTGAATTTATCTAGCGCTGCACTGTACACTTTAGTGTCTTATAGGTGGTGGTTCATCACCTAAACATTGGAGCTTATTTGTTCAATATTTCGATAAACTCTAGAAGGTTTACATAAATGTTTACTACAACATATGTGAACTCTTTGAAGACCCTCTTGTTTATTTGATACAAAATCGTATTATGCAATTCTCACCCGTTATTTAACCATTTCATGGATACCAAATAAGGCTGTTTTTCTAATTTGGCAACTTTAACAGTTCTTCTTTCTTCATGATTATCTACCTCCAGCTTGACATTTTTGGATTAATGTTATACTATGATAATATATTTCAGAGGACAGCCCTTTGGCACTATAAAGGGAAGAGAAGTGGGATATCAGGAATGCAATTTGTCAGATACAAATACCGTATATACTCGAGTATAAGCCGAGTTTTTCAGCACATTTTTTGTGCTGAAAAACCCCAACTCGGCTTATACTCGAGTCAATAGTCTGTATTATGGCAATTTGCATTGCCATAATACAGACTGGGGCTGTCAGAGCTGTACTTACCTTTCCTGCAGCTCCTGTCAGCTCCCTTCTCCTCTGCGCCGTCCGTTCAGCACCTCGGTCAGCTCCCAGTGTAAATCTCGCGAGAGCCGCGGCTCTCGCGAGATTTACACTGGGAGCTGACAGAAGAGCTGCACGGACGGCGCAGAGGAGAAGAAGAGAGCTGACAGGAGCTGCAGGAAAGGTAAGTACAGCTCTGACAGCCCCCTTCTCCCCCCACTGAACTGCCAATGCTGGACCACCAGGGAAGGAGCCCCCCTCCCTGCCATGAATCAAGCAGGGAGGGGGGACGAAAAATAAATAAATGAATAATAAATAATAAAATAATAATAATAAAATAAAAAAGTTAATTAAATTAAATAATAAGAAATAATAAATAAAAAAAAAATATATATATTTTTTTTTTAAAAATAATAAAATTGCCCACCCCCCACCAAGGCTCTTCAACACACACACACACACACACACACACACACACACACACACACACACACACACTGCACTCATACACACACTGCACTCATACACACACTGCACTCATACACACACTGCACTCATACACACTGCACTCATACACACTCTGCACTCATACACACTCTGCACTCATACACACTCTGCACTCATACACACTCTGCACTCATACACACACTGCACTCATACACACTGCATTCATACACACTGCACTCATACACACTGCACTCATACACACTGCACTCATACACACTGCACTCATACACACTGCACTCATACACACACTGCACTACTACACATGCTGCATTCATACACACACACACTGCACTCATACACACTGCACTCATACACACACTGCATTCATACACACTGCACTACTACACACACTGCACTACTACACACACTGCACTCATACACACACACTGCACTCATACGCACACGCTGCACTCATACGCACACTGCATTCATTATACACACACTGCATTCATTATACACACACTGTAAATAAATATTCAATTCATATATTTTTTTAGGATCTAATTTTATTTAGAAATTTACCAGTAGCTGCTGCATTTCCCACCCTAGTCTTATATTCGAGTCAATAAGATTTCCCAGTTTTTTGGGGTAAAATTAGGGGCCTCGGCTTATATTCGGGTCGGCTTATATTCGAGTATATACGGTAAATATACACTGGTCAGATTTATAACCATTACACAAAGTACAATAACAGAATGCTGTAACAATTCCAAACTTGTAGTGAGTAGAATCATGCACTGTGCAAGACAATTTCTCTTTGCTTTTTTAACCCCTTAGTTACCAGACCGTTTTTCAATTTTCTTACCCTTTTTACATTTCTGAGGTGTTTGTGTTTAGCTGTAATTTTCCTCTTACTCATATACTGTATCCACACATATTATATACTGTTTTTCTTGCCATTAAATGGTCTTTCTAAAGATACCATTATTGACATCATATCCTATAATTTACTATAAAAAAAAGTATAGAATATGATCAAAATGGAAAGAAAAAAAGCACACTATTTCTAACTTTGACCCCCAAAATCTGTTATGCATCTACAACCGCCAAAAAACACTCGTGCTAAATAGGTTCTAAATTTTGAGTTTAGAAATACCCAATGTTAACATGTTCTTAGCTTTTTTTTGCAAGTTATAGGGCTATAAGTACAAGTATGAAATTGCTGTTTAAAAATATATATTTAAAAAATATATTTTTAAAATGTATCAATAGTGACATTGTTACACTTATCTGTCATAAATCTCTGAATCACACCTCACATGTATATATTTCAAGTAGACAACCGAGGGTATTCAATATGTTGTATGTCCAGTCTTTTTAAGTAGCCACTTAGTCACAAATACTGGCCAAAATTGGCGTTTTTTGCATTTTTCTAACGCTAATACTAACGCTAACTTTGGCCAGTGTTTGTGACCAAATGGCTACTAAAAAAGACTGGACATACCCCATTTGCAATACCTTGGGTTGTCTACTATTGCAAATGGTATGCCATTATGGGTGTAAATTTATTTCCTGGGCTACTATACAGTCTTAAAGACAACGTAACCAATCTGGCAAATTTCTATTTCAAATGTAACACGCATTTATATTTGTTTGTGTTAAAAATGCAAAAAACAATTATGAACGCTAAATTTGGCCAGTGTTTGTGACTAAGTGGCTACTAAAAAGACTGAACATACCCCTTTTGCAATACCTTGGGTTGTCTACTTTTGCAAATGGTATGCCATCATGCAGGTAATTCTCATTCCTGGGCTACCATACTGTCTCAAAGGCAAATCTGGCAATCTGGCAAATTTCAGTGTGAGAAAACGGAAAATCAAGCCTTATATTTGACTCTGTAACTTTCAAAACCACTATAAAACCTGTACATGGGGTGTACTGTTATACTCGGGAGACTTCGCTGAACACAAATATTAGTGTTTCAAAACAGTAAAACGTATCACAACAATGATATCATCAGTGAAAGTGCTGTTTGTGTGTGAAAAATAAAATCCCACAAACCAAGTCTGTGTTTTTTTAAAGGGCCCATAGTCTTTCGGCAGGCCCCTCCAGGAACACGTGGCAGAGGCATTTCTGCCACACTCCCAAGTAGAGGTTTTAGGGTGTCATGCAGAGTTACAGAATTAAATACAATGCTAGCAAATTAAATTATCTGAAATTGCGGCCTGGGTTGTCAAGCAGGTCCCTCAAATTGCAATCAATAAAATTACTTAATTATGTAAAAATATTACATAAATATGCACGTAGAATTTAAATATGTAGTAAGGCCTTTTGGCCTGTGTTTGTGGGAGGGGTGTATGACACACCCCTTCCCTACTTAAGGGACACCCCTTACCTGGCTCCATACCTTCGAGGTCAGCGTTGCATGAGAATCCACTTCCGGTTCACGTGCGGCGCCATCTTGCTTTTCAAAAATCCCGCGGTTTTCGTCCGGTGTAGCTGTGTCCAGGATTCCTTACAGGTTTTCCGCCCGTCCAGCTCCTCACGAATCCGGTCTTCGTCGCAGACTACGTCCTAGTGACTTCCAAATCGTGAGTTCGACGCCTGGATCATTCCCACGGTGTCGCACTGTTAACCAGGCCTTACTTTACGGCCTAACACTTTACGGCCAGCTACACTTGGCGGCTAATAGTCTTTTCATTAGTTTCTTTACGAATGGTACTCATTCACCAGTACCCACTTCGTTTCAGGTCGTTGTCTCATTGTCTGGGTACCTGTGGTCTCTACCTCCGAAAGAGGTAGAGACTTAGCTGTTCCGCCATCCAGACGGCCTGATGGCTCCCTTCCCCACGGTCTATCCGGTCATGCAAGGCCGGCCGCGAGGGAGTGACTGCCTTTTACAGCATCTAGGCAGGAAGTTGTCATCAGGACACTCCTCCGGAACGACCTGTCAATCAATTGCTGCAGGACCAATCAGGACGCCTCGGAGGCGTGGTTACTGCTCTGAACAGGGTATTTAACAGAGCTTCTTTCATTAGCTCATTGCCCTGTCGTGGTTCTAGCTTGTTCTAGTCACTCAGTGCTTGTGTATTCTATTATCCCTTTTGGTTTTGACCCGGCTTGTTTACCTTACTCTGCTTATCTCTGTTACCCTTGATTCGGCTTGTCTCTCGCTTACCTGTCTTCTGTTACCCTCGACCTCGGTTTGTCTTTGACCATTCTATACTGTACTACTTACGTTAGTCCGGCCATTCTAAGGTCCGGTATACGTATCTGGCTACTGTTTGTACTCTGCGTGTTGGATCCCTGTCCCGATCCTGACATTACGACAGGGCCAATGGATCCTGCAAGTACAAACAGTCAGCTGGCTTCTCCTGATCCTAGGTTTGAAGCCATGGATCACAGAATGGATCAGATGGCGCTTGCGCTACAGGCTCTATTATCTCGTGCCAATAACCCACCAGAGGAGATACGTAATACCCCTGTTTCTCCTGTCGGTTCAGGTCTAGAGGTAGCCACAGTGGGTGCTTCTTCTCGCATTTGTAGCGGTACTTACCCTCTCCAGGGGCCGGCCGGGGGTCCTCTCTTCTCGCCGCGCGCGGTCCTGCTCCTGCACGAGCCGCGCGCGGCTCAGCCAACGATAAGATCAGTCAGGCGGGCAGTGACTGCGAGAAGCGCTCACGTGTCCCGCCCGACACTAAGAGCGCGCCGCGCGTCTCGGGCGCGCTCTTAAAGGGACAGTGGGAGACTAAATTAGAATCAGTCTCCCATTGGCCCCTGTCATGCCACGTTCCCCATACACTCACGTTTTGGGGGCGTGGATATGACAAGGGCCAATCAAAGTGAACATTAGGGTATTTATACTCACCTGTTTCCTTTGCTCCTTGCCCTATCGTGGTTTCTGTCCAGTTCCCTTTAGTGCTTGTATCGTTCAGTTGGTTTTTTGGTGCTTGACCTTGGCTTTGTTCCTGACTCCGCTCTCTCCTTATCCTTGCTTGCTTATCCGCTGTTTTGTCCTCTGTGTACCAGTCCTCGGCTTGTTCTACGTTACGCTGTCTCTCAGTTCCCTTGACCTCGGCTTGTTCTAGACTCTGTCTTTCTTACTAGTCCTAGTCCGGCCATTCTAAGGTCCGGTAAGACGAACCCTGGTTTCTTGTCTCTTGGCTATATGAACTATTCCTGCGTGTTGGGGTATATTACCGTGACATTACGATAGGGCCATGGACCCCGCAGGTTTAGGACAACAGATGGCCACTCATGAGGCTAGATTCGCAGAACAGGATCACCGTATGGATCAAATGGCTCAAGCCATCCAGACACTGTTATCCAGATCAGCTCCGGTACCTGTACCTGCGCCTCCTGTAAACCCTATACCAGACACAGCTAATATGCCTAATGCTTCAGCACATCTAACCCCGCCACCTAGGTATGGAGGGGACGCTAAGACATGTAGGGGATTCCTTAATCAAGTGGAATTCCACTTTGAAATGTACCCACGTTCATTTCCCACTGATAGATCTAAGGTGGGTTTTCTTATGCACCAGCTTACGGATAAGGCACTAGAATGGGCAAATCCTATTTGGGAGGCTAATGGGCCTATGGTACACGACTTCAATAGCTTCCTCACAGCGTTTCGTAGAACATTTGACACGACTAAAAGGTCAAAAAATGCCGCCAGGGCATTAATGAGAATAAAGCAAGGATCTAAATCTGTAGCCGATTATGCTATTCAGTTCCGTACCCTTGCCTCACAGGTAGATTGGACTAATAATGGGCTTACTAATGCATTTATGGAAGGTCTGTCTGAAACTATGTTGGATGAGGTAGCAGCTAAGGACCTCCCTGTACCCCTGGAGGACCTGATTGACTATCTTATCGATATAGATAACAGGATCCGTGACAGGTTATATACCAGGTCCAGAAATAGACGTTTTGTTCCCGTTAACTCACCTAGAGCTGAGACTCCCGAGGGATCTAAAGGTTCTGAGGAGGAACCTATGCAGTTAGGGGTTGCCAAACTTACTGACGCTGAAAAGCTTTATAGGAGAAAGGAGGGACTTTGTCTTTATTGTTGTAGGAGGGGTCATATGAGACAAGAATGTCCCGTGCGTCCGGGAAACTATCGCACCTAAGACCGTATAGAGGACTGGCCTTGGGTGTGAAATCACAGTCCTCACATTTGCCGCTTAATAAATTACTTCTCCCTGTTTCCCTGCACCTTGGTAGTAACTGCATAGCAGGGAATATACTAGCCCTGGTTGATTCCGGAGCGGCCGAAAACTTTATTGATTCCAGTTTTGTCAAGGAGAATAACATACCCACCAGAGAGAAGGAGACACCCTTGGCCGTTGAGGCCATAGATGGTAGACCATTATGCTCTCCAGTTATCACACATGAAACTGTTCCACTACATATGTCTACAGGGGTGTTACACTCTGAGACCATTCGGTTTCAGATCATTACTTCTCCTTCCTCTCACCTCGTGTTAGGGTATCCTTGGTTACGTACTCACAATCCCACCATTGATTGGGAGTCAGGACAAATAGTTTCTTGGAGTGATTCTTGCCAAGAGTCTTGTATTGTTAAAATCACCCCTTTGAATTCTACTAATATACCTCCCGTGCCTACGGTCATACCCCCTCAGTACCTGCCTCTTAAATCTGTTTTTGATAAAAGGGAGGCTGAAAAATTGCCACCTCACAGGCCTTACGACTGTGCTATTAATTTACTACCTGGTACGATGCCTCCCAAAGGGAGAATATATCCTTTATCTCCTCAGGAGAATCTGGTTATGGAGGAATATATTAAGGAATCTTTGGAGAAGGGATTTATAAGAAGATCCTCTTCCCCGGCAGGGGCGGGTTTCTTCTTTGTATCTAAGAAAGATGGCGAATTAAGGCCTTGTATTGACTATAGGGGCCTAAATAAAATCACCGTCAAAAATGCATACCCCATACCTTTGATCACAGAACTATTTGATAGGCTTAAACAGGCCACAGTTTTTACTAAATTGGACCTTAGGGGTGCTTACAATCTCATACGTATTAAAAAGGATCACGAATGGAAGACCGCATTCAATACCAGGAGTGGCCACTACGAATATACTGTGATGCCCTTTGGCCTTTGTAACGCCCCAGCAGTTTTTCAAGAATTTATTAATGATGTCCTACGTCAATATATACATACATTCGTTATAGTATATTTGGACGACATATTAATTTATTCTACTGATTTACAGACTCATCACATGCATGTTAAATTAGTGTTGAGAACTCTTCTGGTTAACGGTCTCTATTGCAAACTCGAAAAATTTTCATTTGATCAATCTGAAGTCCAATTCTTGGGTTATATAATCTCTGCCAAGGGTTTTCGTATGGATCCCAAGAAACTGTCTGCCATTATGGAATGGCCTCTACCTCAGGGTTTGAAAGCCATTCAGCGTTTTCTGGGGTTCTCAAATTATTATAGGCGTTTTATTAAAGGGTTTTCTGCCATTGTAGCACCTATAACCAGAATGACCAAGAAGAATGGTAATACTCATGTCTGGAAACCAGAAGCACTCGAGGCCTTTGAATTCCTGAAGGCTTCATTTGCCTCTGCTCCTATTTTACAGCATCCTGTCCCTTCACTGCCCTTTATTCTTGAAGTTGATGCTTCTGAGATAGGGGTAGGTGCTATCTTGTCTCAAAGAGATTCACCTGAAAAGCCGTTACACCCTTGTGGCTTCTTTTCCAGACAGATGTCCAAAGCAGAGAAAAATTATGATGTAGGCAATCGTGAACTCCTTGCTATCATTTTGGCGCTCAAGGAATGGAGACATCTGCTAGAGGGTACTAGGGATCCCATCCTCATTTTAACAGATCACAAAAACCTCTCCTATCTCAGTGAAGCAAAAAGATTGTCTTCTAGGCAGGCCAGGTGGTCTCTGTTTTTGTCTCGTTTTAATTACATAATCACATACAGACCAGGTGATCGTAATACTAAAGCTGACGCTCTGTCCAGACAATTCGAGACTACTGACAAACTCGAGGTCGATGTTACCCCTGTCATTCCGCCTGACAGAATAATAGCTACTACTGTTCTTTCTATTTCGTCTTCCCTCTTACAAGCTATTCAGGCTAAACAAAACTTGGCTCCTGGGGAGAGGCCTGCTGATAAGCTATTCGTTGATGTACCGGAGAGACGAGACATCTTGTCATTATATCATGACACTAGAACTGCTGGACACCCTGGTATTTCTAAGACATTCTCAGCAGTTTCTAGATATTTCTGGTGGGCTTCCTTGCGCAAGGACGTCACCGATTACGTTAATGCCTGTAGTACTTGTGCCAGTATGAAGTCCTCCCACAGAGTTCCTTGTGGGTTGTTGCATCCGTTGCCCATACCCGAGAGGCCGTGGTCCAATATATCCATGGATTTTATTGTTGAATTACCTCCCTCTAATGGTAAAACTGTCATCCTGATGATTGTGGATCGTTTTTCTAAGATGGCTCATTTTGTGTCTCTTGTCAAATTGCCATCATCCAGGGAACTTGCCTCTATCTTTGCCAGGGAGGTGTTTCGGTTGCATGGTATTCCCACTTCGATCGTGTCCGATAGGGGTAGCCAGTTTATCTCCAGATTCTGGAGAACGTTTTGTACAGAGTTGGGTATCTCCCTCTCGTTTTCTTCCGCCTACCACCCCCAGTCTAATGGAGCTGCTGAACGTGCCAACCAATCTCTAGAGCAATATCTTCGTTGTTTCGTGTCCCACCATCAGAACAATTGGGCTGACCTTCTTCCTTGGGCTGAGTTTGCTCGTAATAATGCTGCTCATGAATCCTCCGGTAACAGCCCTTTTTACGTTGTTTATGGCCGGCATCCCGTGGTTCTTCCAGCTGCATTCTCCTTACAGGGCATGCCAGCTCTGGACGAACATTTGGCTAGTCTACGTAATACTTGGGAGCAGGTTCAGTGTTCTTTGGTGGCTTCAGCTGCTCGCCAGAAGGTTCAGGCAGACAAGCATCGCAGGGCGGCTCCATCCTATGCTGTGGGAGACCGGGTTTGGCTTTCTACTCGCAATATTCGTCTTCGTGTGCCTTCTATGAAGTTGGCCCCTCGTTTTATTGGTCCTTTTCGTATCTTGCATGTGGTTAATCCTGTCTCGTATGCATTGGATCTTCCTAGGAATCTACGCATTCCTAACGTGTTTCATACCTCCTTGTTAAAACCCCTCCTGTGCAACCGTTATACTCGGCATGTCCCTCCTCCTCCTCCGGTTTCTGTGGAGGGCCATGAGGAATTTGAAGTGGCGGCTATAATTGACTCTCGTTTTCTTCGGGGTCGCCTCCAATATCTGGTGCATTGGAAGGGCTATGGGTCTGAGGAACGCAGTTGGATTTCCGCTGACGCTGTTCACGCTCCTCGCCTTGTGCGTTCTTTCCACGCTCGTTTTCCTGCCAGGCCTGCTCCTCCCCGCCCGGTGGGCGTGTCTTCAGGGGGGGGTACTGTAGCGGTACTTACCCTCTCCAGGGGCCGGCCGGGGTCCTCTCTTCTCGCCGCGCGCGGTCCTGCACCTGCACGAGCCGCGCGCGGCTCAGCCAACGATAAGATCAGTCAGGCGGGCAGTGACTGCGAGAAGCGCTCACGTGTCCCGCCCGACACTAAGAGCGCGCCGCGCGTCTCGGGCGCGCTCTTAAAGGGACAGTGGGAGACTAAATTAGAATCAGTCTCCCATTGGCCCCTGTCATGCCACGTTCCCCATACACTCACGTTTTGGGGGCGTGGATATGACAAGGGCCAATCAAAGTGAACATTAGGGTATTTATACTCACCTGTTTCCTTTGCTCCTTGCCCTATCGTGGTTTCTGTCCAGTTCCCTTTAGTGCTTGTATCGTTCAGTTGGTTTTTTGGTGCTTGACCTTGGCTTTGTTCCTGACTCCGCTCTCTCCTTATCCTTGCTTGCTTATCCGCTGTTTTGTCCTCTGTGTACCAGTCCTCGGCTTGTTCTACGTTACGCTGTCTCTCAGTTCCCTTGACCTCGGCTTGTTCTAGACTCTGTCTTTCTTACTAGTCCTAGTCCGGCCATTCTAAGGTCCGGTAAGACGAACCCTGGTTTCTTGTCTCTTGGCTATATGAACTATTCCTGCGTGTTGGGGTATATTACCGTGACAGCATTACCCCCCCAGTACGCTATGGTGGGTCTCCTGAGAAGTGTCGTGGTTTCTTAAACCAAATTAGTATCCACTTTGAATTGCAACCTCGCTCTTATCCTACAGATAGGGCAAAGGTAGGATTTATTATCACCCTACTTATTGAGAAAGCTCTGAGATGGGCCAACCCATTATGGGAGAACGATAACCCATTAGTTTATAACTATAACGCCTTTGTAGCTGCTTTTAGAAGAACATTTGACCCTCCAGGTAGAAAGGTTAATGCAGCCAGATTACTGTTGCGTCTGAGACAGGAGAACCAAACACTGGTGGATTATGCACTAGAGTTCAGGTCTCTGGCGTCAGAAGTCAAGTGGAATGAGCAGGCGTATATGGATGTATTTTTGAATGGCTTATCTGAAGTAATCCTTGATGAGGTTGCTACCAGAGAACTCCCTGAGAATTTAGAGGATTTTATTTCGTTCATCTCTCGTATAGATGAACGTTTAAGAGAGAGACAGAACACTCGAGAGAGGAACCGGAGACCTTCTTTTAGGTTAGCTCCCGCTTTTCCAAGTCCTGACTCCACGGTATCTTTGCTTCCTGAACCTATGCAGATAGGGTATACCCGCCTCTCTGAGGAGGAAAAACAGTACAGGAGAAGAGAGGGTTTGTGTATATATTGTGGAGCTAAGGGTCATTTACTCTCGAACTGTTCTAACCGCCCGGGAAACGCTCGCACCTAAGTCTCTCTAGAGGACAGGCCTTGGGTGTTTCTATTTTGTCCTCTACTCCTAATTATAAAGATCACAGGCTTCTGCTACCAGTTTCCTTAACTTGCGGGGGGAAGTAGTAAGGGCTATGGCTTTGATAGATTCTGGTGCTGCTGAGAATTTTATCGACCAAGCCTTTGCTAGTAAAAACAATTTCCCATCCCAGCTAAGGGAGACACCCTTGGCCGTTGAGGCCATAGATGGTAGACCACTACTAGACCCTGTTATCTTTCGTGAGACCATACCCATTGAGTTAAATGTTGGTATCCTACACGTGGAGAATTTATCTCTTCTGCTCATTTCGTCTCCTTCCGTTCCCATAGTTCTGGGGTACCCATGGTTGAAAGAACATAACCCTATTATCGATTGGGAGTTAGGGGAGATACTCTCGTGGGGCCAGGGCTGCCAGGATCGGTGTTTGTGCAAGGTTTCTCCATTAGCTAATATTAACATACAGGAGAACCCTACTCAGGCCACAGAAAGACAAATACCAGACCTTTACCTAGACTTAAGGGCAGTGTTTGACAAGAAGAATGCCGATTCTTTGCCGCCACACAGGTCATTTGACTGTAAAATTAAGCTTCTACCCGGGACTATGCCTCCGAGGGGCCATGTATATCCTTTGTCTGTTCAGGAAAACTCGGTTCTAGAGGAGTATATTCAGGAGAATTTAGAAAAGGGATTCATCAGGAGGTCTTCTTCTCCGGCCGGGGCGGGGTTCTTTTTCATTAAGAAGAAGGATGGCACGCTGAGACCGTGTATCGATTACCGAGGCTTGAATAAAATAACTGTCAGAAATGCCTATCCTATCCCACTGATTACCGAGTTATTTGATCGTCTTAAGGGCTCCAAAATCTTCACCAAGTTAGATCTCAGAGGGGCTTACAATTTGGTGAGAATCCAGCAAGGTCACGAGTGGATGACGGCATTCAATACCCGGTATGGCCATTACGAATACACTGTTATGCCATTTGGACTATGCAATGCTCCTGCAGTATTTCAAGATTTGATTAATGAGGTACTTAGGGAGTTTCAGCATGATTGTGTTATTGTTTACCTGGACGACATACTAATACACTCTAAGGAGATTGAGACTCACCATAGACAGGTCAGAAAGGTGTTACACAAACTTCTGCAACATGGTCTATACTGCAAATTGGAGAAGTGCAGTTTTGATCAGTCTCAGGTAGACTTTCTTGGGTTTTCTGGGGAAGGTTTTATAATGGATCCTGGTAAACTCCAATCTATTTTAGACTGGCCTTTGCCCAAAGGACTCAAGGCTATCCAAAGGTTTATTGGTTTTTCCAACTACTATAGGCGCTTCATTAAGGGTTACTCCTCTATCATTGCGCCTATTACCAATATGACCAAACAAGGGGCTGATACTAAGTTCTGGTCTGAGGAAGCTCTTGTTGCTTTTAAGACTCTCAAGGAACTTTTTGCCTCAGCTCCCATTCTAGTTCATCCTGATACGACTCTGCCTTTCTTGCTCGAGGTCGATGCTTCTGAGACAGGAGTTGGGGCTGTTCTGTCTCAAAGGTTAGGGGTGGATAAACCGTTACACCCTTGTGGTTTCTTCTCTAAAAAAAATTCTGGGCCTGAGAGCAGATATGACATCGGGGAGAGGGAACTGTTAGCGGTCATTAAGGCTCTAAAGGAGTGGAGACATTTACTGGAAGGGACACTACACCCTGTTACTATTCTAACGGATCATAAGAACTTGTCTTATATTGGGGAGGCTAAGCGCTTGTCCGCCAGGCAGGCTCGCTGGGCTTTGTTCCTCACTCACTTTAATTATGTTCTTACGTATAGACCTGGTTCTAAGAACTCTAAAGCCGATGCTTTGTCTCGTCAATATGAACCATCCACTATAACTGAACCACTTCTGTCCTCCATAGTTCCTAAGGGGAATATCATCGCGAACACGAATCTCAGGATTCACTCTCCATTGCTTTCTGAGATCATGAAGTTTCAGCATTTGGCACCCAAACAGACTCCTGGGGATCGACACTTCGTTCCTGCCGCTCTCCAACTGGAGGTGCTACGCTGTCTCCATAACAGCAAGGTGGCTGGGCATCCTGGCATCCGCAAGACTTATGCGCTGGTCTCTAAAGATTTTTGGTGGCCTGACTTACGCAAGGATATTAAAGAATTCATCGGGGCATGTGAAGTTTGTACCAAGACTAAGCTACCCCATTCGCTTCCATGCGGATTTCTGCACCCTTTAGAGGTTCCTGAAAAGCCTTGGTCCTGCCTGGCAATGGACTTCATTGTTGATTTGCCTATTTCTAAAAAGCAGACTGTCATCCTCACTGTGGTAGACAGATTTACTAAAATGGCTCACTTCATTCCCTTACCTAAACTCCCATCTTCGCCCGAATTAGCGGAGATATTCGCCAGGGAGATTTTCCGTTTGCATGGGATACCTTCCCAAATTGTCTCTGACAGAGGCTCCCAATTTGTTTCCCGTTTTTGGAGATCATTCTGCTCCCAACTAGGCATCAAATTGAATTTCTCCTCTGCCTATCATCCTCAGTCCAATGGTGAACGCACTAACCAAAAAGTTGAACAATATTTACGTTGTTTCGTTTCAGAACACCAGGACGATTGGGTCGGTTTGATTCCTTGGGCGGAGTTTGCACATAACAATCTCATTTGTGATTCTACGCATTCTAGCCCTTTTTTCTTGAATTATGGCTTTCATCCTTCCATCCTTCCTTCGGAGTCTTCTTCTCAAGGGATACCGTCGGTGGATGTTCATGTTGCCAATTTAAGAAAGTTGTGGGATCAAACTCGACAAATCCTTCTGCACAATTCTACGCTGGTTAAAAGACATGCTGACAAACGTAGAAGGGCAGCACCGGTGTTTGTTCCAAGCGATAGAGTATGGTTAAGTACTAGAAACATTCGGTTAAAAGTGCCGTCTATGAAGTTTGCTCCTCGATATATTGGACCTTACAGGGTACTGTCTCAAATTAACCCAGTTGCGTATCGTTTAGCGTTGCCTAATGCCTTACGCATTCCTAATTCATTTCATGTTTCCTTGCTAAAACCATTAATATGTAACAGGTTCTCCTCCACGATCGCCCCTCCCCGCTCAGTTCAGGTGGAGGGTCAGGAGGAGTATGAGGTCAATTCCATCGTTGATTCTCGAATCTCCCGGGGGAAACTGCAATATCTGGTCGATTGGAAGGGTTATGGTCCTGAGGAGAGAAGTTGGGTACCTCAGGAGGAGGTGCATGCTCCCCGTCTCCGCAGGGCGTTTCACTCTAGATTCCCTTCTCGCCCTGGTGTATTCCGCCCGGTGGGCGTATCTGAGAGGGGGGGTACTGTCAGGGTACCTGTGGTCTCTACCTCCGAAAGAGGTAGAGACTTAGCTGTTCCTCCATCCAGACGGCCTGATGGCTCCCTTCCCCACGGTCTATCCGGTCATGCAAGGCCGGCCGCGAGGGAGTGACTGCCTTTTACAGCATCTAGGCAGGAAGTTGTCATCAGGACACTCCTCCGGAACGACCTGTCACTCAATTGCTGCAGGACCAATCAGGACGCCTCGGAGGCGTGGTTACTGCTCTGAACAGGGTATTTAACAGAGCTTCTTTCATTAGCTCATTGCCCTGTCGTGGTTCTAGCTTGTTCTAGTCACTCAGTGCTTGTGTATTCTATTATCCCTTTTGGTTTTGACCCGGCTTGTTTACCTTACTCTGCTTATCTCTGTTACCCTTGATTCGGCTTGTCTCTCGCTTACCTGTCTTCTGTTACCCTCGACCTCGGCTTGTCTTTGACCATTCTATACTGTACTACTTACGTTAGTCCGGCCATTCTAAGGTCCGGTATACGTATCTGGCTACTGTTTGTACTCTGCGTGTTGGATCCCTGTCCCGATCCTGACACTCATAGCATAAGTACTCATTCGAACTAACTGTCTTTCGGTTTTCTGCATTACTCATACACGTAACTTTCGCATATTTTCTGTATCAAACAGTTCTGGTCATTCAGCGATATATGCTCACGGCAGTTTGCTCATGTCATTCACATCGCTATTCCTTTCATAGCTTGAAATTCAGCACAGCCTGTATACGTATATATAGATAATATAGGTCGGTTATTTACCTGTTTATGTACAATCCATAGGATATGTTATTTAAATCTAATTATGTGTTATGTTATCCTGACTTTATAAAAAATTCATGTTTCTCATTAAATTATATAGCAGATATAGTACATAAACGTGATAAACTTTCTCTAAAGGTATTTCTGTATATTACGTTGTCACATCCATGTACACACGATTACATGGCACGTACACTTCTGACCTTTCTGCATGTACTCAACGATATATCGAGTATACAAGAACACGGTCACAATATCACAAATTGTCGGGTTGAATCACACTTTCGGTTCAACCACTCATACATCTACTTTTTCTGCATATTGTCAAGTTTCATATTTTCTACCTCACCCACATCTTTAAATTTATATCAAGGTTTATTTAATCTATACCGGATAAATCACATAAAACTCCCTGCACCAGGAATACTACAGTAGCATGGCCATATATATTGATAATTTTGGTCACCAGGTAGACACATTATACACACCCACTACCAGGGTAAATCCCTGCGTTACGGTGTTACCCCATAACATATCAGGCAGGTGACTACCATGCTCAAAATTTTCCACTCCTATACATACGGTCAAATTCTATGACAGCATATCTAGTCTACATTAGTATCACAGGATCCAATTCTCATACTATCAATTCTATTTTTACCCATTTAGGTTTATCCAGGTTGTTCTTTACCTGACGTTTCATATACGTATACATACTATCAGGTACGTAAGCCTGCTCACGTATCACATACGTTCTCCCTACATAGGACTTAGAGTACTGGCAATCAGGGGTATAGGCCCAAATAGGTTTCTCCCCTCTTGGCATACTGCCTATAGTTTAGCGGTCCGCGAGGCCAACACCCCGCCTCAATGTTTCGAAGGCAAACGCCCCTCGAGCCACACGTGAGTTAGCCGCCTCGCATTATAGAGAGGGCGTCACCTGTCACTCCCTTCCCTGTTTTCTTTTATTATCACCGAGAGGCCTACGTATTCCTGCCACTACGATGGGTGGCCTCAATATCCCCTCGCGCCAACGCATAGATAGAGCCTCTCATAGCCACTTGGCAACTAGCAGGGCCTCACCTGTCACCAAAGAACAAGATTAATTTTTCGCCTTAGCCGGCATAGTTAGCCCGCCAGTACATCCCCTGGGGTTTTCAACACACTAACGATATATTTTCTCATCTAGTATGTCTCAAGAAGGGTTAGAGGATTTCTCCATCCCGAGCACTCCGGTTAGACCAAATACCCCATCACCGGAAGAAGACATGGCTAGTCCTGCATCGTTCAGGTCATGGAAAATCCCTCGCATTACCAGCGAACTCAGGAGGCGACACATTCCTTTCCCCACTACTGCCAGGAAAGCGGAACTATACAAACTGTTGCACACCTCAACTGATAACTCTGATGCAGGGGAAGGGACTAGCCAGTCTAACCCGACAGATATACACGGCATGCTTACATCCCTCATGTCATCCATGGGCAAGGTCAACTCCAGGCTGGAGAAACTGGAATCGGTCACCACAGCCCTTACCATGGCTGGGTCAGCCACTGTGACCCCTCCGCCACTGGTCGAGTTGCCACTAGTTTCTCCAGCCACCACCTCTGACGAGCAGGAGGTTAACCCTGCCCATATGATACCTGAGCACCTTAAGAAAGACATCCTGGAAGGTAAAGATGTCAACTTAGCTGCACTACTAATTGCCTCCCAGGATGTGGTGGAGCATAAAACTTATGCGTATGAGGATATTTCTGTGGTGGTCAAGTCCAGGGATGCACGCCTAAACAGGAAACTCACCATCCCGGAATTTGTGTTGGCTTTTGGCATCTACCGGGATGTCATATGTGCCGTTTACCCACACAGGCGTGAGGAATTTGACATGTATATGCACAGGCTGGTGGACCTGGGCAATAAATATGGTGGATCGGCATTCTACGATTACCATAGATCTTTTTCTGCTAAAGTGTCAGGCGCCTTCTCTCAGTACGGGACAAAGTCCAACTGAAGTAAGATAGACACAGTGATTTTCTGCAGACACTTTGCAGGTCTAAGGACGCCGGCTTGTGCATACTGCTCCTCCATGTCTCATTCGGCAAATTTTTGTCCCACCACTGCTAACGAGCATACCCACTTGCAAGGACCTAGCTCCGCTGGTCCTACGGAGAAAATAGCTAAAGACAAACTGGGTAGACCTATCAAGTTTCTGGGCAAATCCCAGATATGTAATAACTTTAATGTTGGTACATGTAATTACAGCGGTTGTCGTTTATTGCATATATGCTCAAAATGTTTCAGGGCACATGCAAAAATCATGTGTCCCAATAAAATGTATCCCAAACAGTACCTAACGTCTATAAACATATCCCTACTTGTGACATTTCTGTCACAGCATCCATCTACACATTTAGTAGATTTCATAATCTCTGGTCTATCAGAAGGATTCCACACGGGTATCATACATATGCCTTCAGGAATCCTGGAATGTCCAAATCTACAATCCGCCCAACACAACCCTACAGCTGTTGACACACTCATAGCTAAAGAAGTGACAGAAGGTTTCTTATTGGGACCTTTTCAATCCCCTCCTTTCACTACATGGAGGACAAACCCTATCGGGGTTGTCACAGGGAAATCTTCCAACAAGCAGAGACTTATTATCGATTTGTCGGCACCACACACCTCTACCACTCCTAGCCTCAACTCCCTAATACCATCGGAGGAATTTTCCCTGCAATATTCCACTATATATCACGCCATTACGGCTATCATACAGGCAGGAGTCGGTGCATGGCTCAGCAAGACCGACATAACTAATGCATTCAAACTACTACCAATCCACCCCACACTGTGGCACCTACATGGCATCAAGTGGGCAGGGAACTACTACTTCTTCTCACGCCTAACTTTTGGTTCTAAAAGTAGTCCAGCCATATTTGACACATTTGCCGAAACCCTATGCTGGTTACTACTCAATATATCCAGATGCCCTACAGTCATACATTATCTGGACGATTTCCTAATGGTCGAGGAGAATTCTTCCCCTCCCAGTAGCCTCAAAGAAACCGTCAGCCTATTCAACCAGTTGGGGGTCCCAGTCTCCCCTACCAAGACTGAAGGCCCAGATACCATCATCACTTTCCTGGGCATCATGCTAGACTCGGCCAACATGCAAGCTAGCCTACCACGCACTAAGGTAGAAAACATCCTGACAAACATTAACCTCTATATACAACTACGCACTTGTAACCGCACAGAATTACAATCTTTACTGGGGTCACTCAATTTTGCCATGCGTATTATACCTCAAGGCCGTGCTTTCATCACGTCTCCTCAGCATGTTCCCACTGTTTCTACATGATGCACACAGATTATCCCTAGATACCCAAGCCACGGCAGACCTTCTCATGTGGAGAAACTTTTTAACCACCTGGAATGGTAAAAGCATGTTCCTCCCTCAATTGTCTGACACCTCTCCTACTGTTTGGACAGACGCGGTGTCTACCACAGGTTTTGCAGCGATATTTGAGAATGAATGGCTTTGGGGCAGCTGGCCTTCAGAGGTTCAGGACCTGGAGCGTTTTTCCTCTACCTCAGCTCTTTTTGAGATATATCCCATCGTGGCGGCTGCCGTGGCATGGGGACATCTATGGACAGGTTCATCACTAAGGTGTTACTCAGACAACCAAGCAACCTGTTACATTATTAACAAAGGTCGCTCCAAATCCCTTACTATCATGAGATTTTTGAGGAAACTCACTTGGTTGGCAGCATGTCATAATTTCTTCTTGCATTGTGTTCATATTCCAGGTATATGTAACGAGGCAGCTGATAATTTGTCTCGTTTTAAATTCCAGGCCTTTCATCAACTTCTCCCATCAGCCGCGCTCACAGCCACGGCCACTCCACTGTTCCATCAGCTAGTAATGGACTAGACGTTATCATGCAACATTGCAGAACTTTGTCCCAACTAGCTCTATCTACAAATACCAGGAAAACCTACAACAGAGCTTTCAGTTTATTCAAAAGATTCCTTTTGGAACACAACATATTACAACCGTTCATCATGACATCTTTTTTAGGTTTTGCCTCTTTTTGCCACATCAAACTCAAACTTTCTTACAACACAATCAAACTATATCTTACAGGCATCCAACATCACATGCTGACATTACAACCCAACAACTCAAGTTTCCTGTCATCATACCAAATCAAGAACATCCTTAGGGGTATACAAAGATCCGAACCCCCGCATACAGAACAGAGGCTTCCTATAGATTTTCATATCTTTAAGGAATTATCACAACTACTAGATCTAAAACCCTTCTCCATCAACACAACTCTAGTCATCAAAACAGCAATTTACATGGCTTTTTATGGGTTTCTGAGACCTAGAGAATTTACCGCCATCAATACAACACAATCCACTCACCTACTGCTCCATTCGCACTTAACCAAACACATGGACTATTATATCCTGACACTACCTCATTCCAAAAACAGTCAACATGCTCCACCCGTAGAGGTTAAATACTATCCGACTCACAACAGATGGTGCCCCGTCCAAATACTGGACTCTTATACAGAGAGTCTCAAGGCACCGCCATCACAACCACTTTTTGTTCTACGAGGTTCAGTTCTCACTACTACCAACTTCATGACCCACGTCAGGTCCTTACTAACACAGCTGGGACTCAAGCCAGCTAACTATTCAGGCCACTCCTTCCGCATAGGAGCGGCCTCCACAGCCTCCAGTGTAAACATACCGGTTCATGTTATCAAGACACTGAGGCGCTGGAAATCATCCGCTTACACACGATACATTCCTAACCCTGTACAAGAAGTAAGAAATGCTTTTCAGAACATGTCTTGTTAAAAGTATGTATATTGGTAGTTTGTATTAAATATTGAAATTTCTATTTTTGCCCTCTTTATTTTCAGGCCTACCTCATCGTCGGTTCCGGCACACCACAACCGACTTGCTACTTTTATACCATCCTACACTTATTAAGGTCTTATTACTCTTTACCATCATGAGCCCTTCACACAAGTAGTAAGGCCTTTTGGCCTGTGTTTGTGGGAGGGGCGTATGACACACCCCTTCCCTACTTAAGGGACACCCCTTACCTGGCTCCATACCTTCGAGGTCAGCGTTGCATCACCCTCCCACCCACTCCTCTTTATCAAACTCCTTTTTATTACATCTCTTCTTGGTGGGCCCTCTTTATTTTCAGGCCTACCTCATCGTCGGTTCCGGCACACCACAACCGACTTGCTACTTTTATACCATCCTACACTTATTAAGGTCTTATTACTCTTTACCATCATGAGCCCTTCACACAAATATACATATACATGTAATACGTATACATGTAATTGTGCATATGGATATATATATATATATTGTATTATTTATTTATATATACATAGATTATTTTGATATAAATATATATTAATATCAAAATACAGTTTGAATAAAATTACATATCTTTAATTTTTGCAAAATTATTTTTACATTTTTTAAATTATTTTTTATTTACTTATTTATATTTTACAATATATATACACACACAATATATATAGTTATTATATATATATATTATATATACGTGTGTAATTTAATTATAAGTGTATTTTTATATCTGTATATATTAACATAAAAATACTCTTAGTATGACATTATATATATATAATACCAAACAATTTTGCTGCACTCCAGCTATCCCTTCTGATGTTGCCTGGTGCTCGGCTGCACAACAAATAGATGAATGGAAAAAAGCCAGCACTCTAGGACTTGTGAAAAAAAACTTCTCAGGTTTATTCCAATAGTCAACGTTTCAGTTCAATCAGAACTTTCTTCAGGACATAAATAATTGATATTTACAATATTGACCTTATATAAGAGAAAACTCACTCACCCAGACCTCGATCACCTGTGTGCCGGCGTGTAGCCATCACCACTGCGCATGCACGATTAAGCTCCGCCCCCTATTCACGTCACTTCCGGGTGACGTGTCTCTAATCACCTGTGTGTTGACTTGCAGCCATCACGATCGTGTGCACGCATGCGCGATTAGGCTCCGCCCCCTATCGTCATCACTTCCGGGTACACTGTCTCCATTTCCAAAGTGACCCATATAAACAAACTATCACCTTTTAAATAAAAAGACGAGTGAGTTAAATGTGCCAGGTATATGAGACATTAAACGTGTCTTAGTTGCTAATCCAATTGCTAGTGAATCTATGTAATAAAGTGCTTAATGGATATGTCATTTTTTAGTTAATATTGTGCAAATACAGGATTAGATTAGATTAAGTAAAGTGCTCTAATATTAAAGTGACAGTGCATCTATATATTTTGAAGTGACAGTGCATCCATATATATTGAAAGTGTTGATACCGGAGAAACTGACGGAAGCCAAGTACAGAGAGATGGACACAGGTTTCTTCAGGAAGGAAGAGATTCTTTATTGGATCACCGATCGGGACTCAGAGGGACTAATGTCACCAAAATACAGCAAGTTCTGAGCCCCGGACAATAGTGCAGGCTCCTTATATAGGCACATAACTCCTCCCATATTAAGCTCCACCCGCACATTCTCTTAACCAATCAACACAAATAAGAATTAACTTCCTGTTTGACCGCATGGCTTGTCCAGCACAATGGAGGAGGGGAATACTATATCCTGTATTCTTGCACATGCTCCGTACACTACTGATCGTATCTTGCCTCGTGCAACCAACTGATCGATACGTCAGCATATGCACGTACACATGCCACGTGGTAATCTCGGCCTACTAAATTTATTTTTACCGAGATTCCACCACATTCCCCCCTTTGATGCCTCTTGATATTTTACAATTACTTGAGGCATCACATAACCTTAGTTTTGCTTACACCGCAAGTTACCTTGAACCAGACCAGACTTATCTTATGATGTGAATCTTTTAACACTCATCTTCCTGCATTGGTTCTCCTTGATCTAGAGCCTTATACTTATATATCGCCATTATCTGTGCAGCAGCCTTCCTCTCTGCTATACTTCCTATCAGGCTTTGCACAGACCTAACTACTAAGGGTATAAGACACGGTAGGAGTAGACACAACAGTAAAATCAGTAGGATTCCACCTACCACTGCCTTAAGCCCTCCAAACCACTCATACCAGCTACCAAACCAACTACTTGGATTGTACCCTTTCCATACCTGAGTAGGCACATGCGCTAGTTTAACCATATGGCTAGTAAGCTCAGCTATTGCTTGCCCTTCGTCATCTATTTGAAGACAGCAATTGCTTAGGTTAAACTTCCCACATACACCTCCCTCTACTGCCAAAAGGTAATCCAAGGCTAATCTATTCTGGTATACTGCTGTCCTCATCCTGGTATTATGTTTCACTAGGAGATTGAGCGCTTGTGATGTTTCATTAGTGATAATCTCAACCACCGCCTGTAATCTTATAATGCGGTTGAGCATATAAATAGGGGTTCTATAACCAAAGGTACCATCTTCTGCCCACGTGGCTGGCCCATAATAATCTATGATACGCTGGGGAGGCCATTCATTATCTTCCCAGGTGCCTATCTCTAAGGGTCCCCTTTTCTTCCTATGATTCACATCATACACTTTAACACCTAAAGTCTCACCTGTTTCAATCGGTAACAAGAAGAAGGATGGTTTGAGCATACCCAACACACATGCCCCTTCCCAGTCCTGTGGCAACTCCGAATAGGCTTTCTTACCACAGATCCAGTACAAATTTGCTGGGGCTCTCCAGGTAGATGTGATGGATAAATCAAACCACACATCCTTTAAACTGGCATATCTAGCAAACGGGTTAGATGGTTCTGAGACATTTGAAGCCGACCACCAAGTTGTATTTTTAGTATCATCATCATAAGCTTTTTGCCCTAGACAAGTTAATTCTCCTACAGAAGTATTATACATTATTCCTTTCCTTGCTATGCAAACATAACCTATGATGGAGGTCTTTAATCTCCACTCAGATTTACCTCTAACACTCAAATGATAATCGGCTTGTGTAGATATTAGTTGGTCAACTGCCTCAGAACCGGACATTACCTCCTTTGCTTCCCAAGGCCATTGGTCTCCCATGTTAGTACCTCCACACACATAGCAGTTGGTAACATTAAGACTACCGGCAATACTTTCGGCTAAATCTATGAACAGGTTTTTAGCGTTATGGGGGATCTTATTATCTATACTCATCTCTTCATAAAAGGAATGGTATACTTGATGAGTCTGGGAGGATACCGTATCAGTCTCTATTCCTATAAACAATAATGTCCCAGGATCTAAACCCGTCCCGTATATCTGAAACCCAAATAAATTGCCATACTTATCTAAGAACTTGTCGGGGTTATTAATAAGTATATGGACTGGGTTGCATTCCATAGACTTACAATAAGGGCTAGTCGGCAACTTAGTTACTATCATGTCTTTATCTACTGTCTGTCCCCAAGTCGCCCACCCCACACAAGACCAATATGGGCAAAAGTTATAATCTTTATTTGGGCATCTAGGACTTACATATTTATTTTTACTACTGGGACAAATATATTTATCATTGGACCCATACGTCCTCTCCCATCTAAGATCCCCACATACATTCCACGGTTTTCTACCACTTGATATCGCCTTACATGCATCAAATAGCAGAACACCCGAAGAATATACGGATTCTAACACCGTCTTATTAATTAGGGTCCCCTGAGGATCTCCATTCCTGAGAGTCAACCAAATTGTACGAGGTTGATACTCTGGACTGAAGCACTTAGGTTCTCCTACTCCTAAATGGCACACACTATAGTCTATATTTAGGTATCTACATCTTGATACCTCTCCTTTACATTCGTATTGTGAATGCCAAATTAGGGTTTGGGAAATATGGTTACCTGTTCTCGTAGTCTTAATGCATACCTCACAGCTAGGAGTGTCGGTACCTCTACCTTCCTGAATATAAAAACACATGTAAATAAACACAATCAAAAGCACATCTTTCGCCGTCATCCTCAGTCTTCGTCCGTGCGATGGAACCTCAGCTTCCAGGATGTGAGGGCTGCAGGGAATGGAGTTCTGCTCGTCTTCACAGGTGTCCCTTCGAGACTTTCCTGGCTTATACACTATGTGTTGGTAAGCGGACAGGCTTTATTATGGCCTTCTCACTCACACCTGTAACAATAAAATTTGTAATCCACAATAATTCCTCGTTACTCCGACTGAGTAGTGCGTTTCAACCGGATCTTGCAGGGATTCTCTGGATCTGCTGTAACTTGCCAAGAATCGACTGCTGCTGGTTTAACCCTGGAGTGATGTATCCACGGAGTCACTTCGGCTACTTTTATCGCTGTAGGGGTAGACAAAAGAACAACATAAGGACCTCTCCACTTGGGCCCTAACGGTACATTATTCCACTCTTTAATCCACACTTGGTCTCCTGGATGATAACTATGAACAGGGGGATAAATATTCACAGGTAATCTATCTTGTACCCATTTCTGTACCTCCTCCATAGTCTTACCCAACTCTACAACCTGCTGCCGGGTAATTCCTTCTCCCAACTGACTCAAATCCCCCCTTAAGTTACCAAGTACGGGAGGTGGTCGCCCATACATAATTTCAAAAGGAGAGAGGCCCATCCTTCTGGTAGGGGTACTGCGGATTCGCAATAGAGCTATAGGTAAGAGAACGTTCCACTTAAGTTGGGTTTCCTGACACATTTTAGCCAACTGGTTCTTAATAGTTCTATTCATTCTCTCTACCTTACCAGAACTCTGGGGTCTATATGCGGTATGAAGCCTCCACTTTATACCAAGCATATGAGTCAGTTGTTGTAGGCACTGATGAACAAAAGCTGGACCATTGTCCGATCCTATAGAACAGGGTAGTCCATATCGGGGTATTATTTCTCGTAGCAGGAATCTCACAACTTCTCCTGCTTTCTCTGTACGAGTAGGACATGCTTCTACCCAGCCTGAATAGGTGCACACAATTACCAGCAGGTAACGATGTCCACCCGATTTAGGCATCACTGTAAAGTCTATTTGTAGATCGGACATGGGGAGTCCCCCCATAAACTGGACTCCTGGTGGCTTTACTGGTCCTTGTCTTGCATTATTCTTAGCACACGTTACACATCTGCGTACAATGGCCTGAGTCAAGTTGGACAATCTTGGTATGTAGAAATGTTTCCTGAGAGATTCTTCTGTACTGTCTCTCCCAGAATGTGTCCCGTTATGATAGTTCTGGACAATTTCTACTGCTAGTGATGCTGGTATAACTATTCTTCCATCTTCTAGCTGATACCACTTGTTCTCCAAATACTTTCCCGGTTCAGTCTTTAACCACTCCTCTTCTTGAGTTGTATAAACTGGAGTCCATTGAGACAGTGGGGTTGGTATTAGAGCAGCTATATGCCCCACATACTCCTGTCTTCCTGATTCAGCAGCACGCTTAGCTGCACTATCTGCCATCCGATTTCCTTTGGTTACATCACCATCTCCTCTCAGATGCGCTCGACAATGTATAATACCGACTTCTTTCGGCTCCCACACTGCTTCCAATAGTTGTAGGATTTCGGCTGCGTATTTGATTTCTTTGCCTTCTGAATTCAGTAGTCCTCTTTCTTTATACAAAGCTCCGTGGGCATGAGTGGTTAAAAACGCATACTTAGAGTCCGTATAGATATTTACTCTTAAACCTTCAGCCAATTGTAACGCTCGTGTTAGTGCTATTAATTCTGCCTTTTGTGCTGATGTTCCTTTTGCCAGTGGCCGAGCTTCTATCACCTTGTCTATTGTTGTTACTGCATATCCTGCATAGCGGATCCCTTCTTTCACATAACTACTGCCGTCGGTGTAATATTGAACATCGGGGTTCTGGATGGGAAAATCACGAAGATCTGGTCTACTTGAAAATACTTCATCCATTACTTCCAGACAATCATGTTGACTTTCAGTAGGTTGCGGCAAAAGGGTAGCTGGATTTAAGGTGTTTACAGTCTCTAAATGCACTCTTGGGTTTTCACACAACATTGCTTGATACTTGGTCATACGGCTGTTACTAAACCAATGATTTCCTTTGTAATCCAACAACGTCTGTACTGCATGTGGGACTCGTACATAAAGTTCTTGACCCAGAGTGAGTTTATCGGCTTCAGCTACTAGCAGGGCGGCTGCAGCTACGGCTCTTAGACAAGGTGGAAGTCCGCTGGCCACTGCATCCAATTGCTTAGACATGTAGGCAACAGGTCTTTGCCATGATCCCAAGTACTGTGTCAATACTCCCACAGCCATTCTTCTTTGCTCGTGTACATATAAGTAGAATGGTCGTGTGTGATCAGGTAGACCTAATGCTGGGGCACTCATCAAAGCCTTCTTTACATCTTCAAATGCCGTTTGCTGTTCTTGGGTCCATAAGAAGGGGTCGTGCTCTGTACCTTTGATGGCTGCGTACAGAGGTTTTGCCAGTATCGCATAGCTGGGAATCCATATCCTACAGAAGCCTGCTGCCCCCAAGAATTCTCGCACTTGTCTTCTATTCTTGGGTATTGGTATTTGGCAGACAGCTTCTTTTCTCTCTGGCCCCATAATCCTTTGACCTTCAGAGATATGGAATCCCAGATACTTGACAGTTGGCAAACACAACTGAGCCTTCTTTCTAGACACCTTATATCCTGCCTTCCAGAGAATATGTAGTAGATCGTGCGTTGCTTGCTGACATTTTTCTTTTGTAACTGCTGCTATCAACAAGTCATCTACATATTGTAACAATACACATTCTCCTGGGATAGACTCGAAATCCAGTAGATCTTGACTTAGAGCTGAACCAAATAGGGTAGGTGAATTTTTAAACCCTTGGGGCAGTCTTGTCCAAGTCATTTGGCGTTTTGAGCCCGTTACAGCGTTCTCCCATTGGAAAGCAAAAATACATTGACTTTCTGTGGCAATTCGGAGGCAAAAGAAGGCATCTTTGAGGTCTAAGACTGTGAAATAAGTAGCCCCGCCCGGAATTAAAGCAAGCAGGTTATATGGATTGGGCACGACTGGATGTATACTAACAACCGCATCATTGACTGCTCTTAAGTCCTGCACAGGTCGATACTCATCTGTACCGGGCTTTTGAACAGGCAGCAATGGGGTGTTCCAGGGGGAAGTACAGAATTTTAGGATACCATACCGTATGAACTTATCCAGATAGGATTGAATGTTCTTCTTAGCCTTCTGCGGGATGTGGTATTGTCTTAGGCTTACTGGATAAACCCCAAGTTTTAGTTCAATTTTTATAGGTGGAATATTGCGGGCCAGTCCTGGTGGGTTGTTCTCTGCCCAAACTCCTGGTATGTTGAACAATGTCTCATCACTCCTAGGGTTTTGGCTAGTCAACACTGTATAAAGTCGCCACTCTTCTTCCTTTGGTACGGATAAAGTCATAATACCTGAAGGTCCATTAAACTTTAAGGATGTTGTTCCATTTGGTAGGAACGTAATCTGCGCTTGTAATTTTGATAGCATATCACGTCCCAGCAATTGGACTGGACATTCAGGCATATAAAGGAATTGATGTTTTACTACGTGGCCTCCCAATGTACAGAGTCGACTTTTAAGAACCGGTTTTTCAGCACTTCTTCCAGTTGCTCCTATCACAGTAATAGTCCTTCCAGATGGAGGAGCAACTAGATTAGTCACCACTGAATGTTCAGCACCAGTGTCGATCATGAACGCACTCCTTTTTCCCCCTATTGATACATCGACCATAGGCTCTGCTCGACCAAGGGGGATGGAGCCCGGTCGGTATCAATAGTCCTCCATGACCGTGTCAGCCAATCCTACAAAGTCCCTACCTTCTCTATCGCGGGACCTTTGCGCTGCTGGAATATACCTGTCTTCCCTAACACTTCCTCTGTTCCCATTACTCCCTCTATAACCATTACTCCCTCCGGGGCCTCCTCTACCTCTCGCTCTACCTCTAAAGTTTCCGTAGCCTGCCCTGGGTTGGTCTCTCTCGTACTGCTCTCTTTGCGGACATTCGTTCCTCCAATGCCCTTCTTCCTTGCAATACGCGCATTGATCCCTACTCAAAGGCTCCCTACTCCATCTATTATTGCCTCTATCTGGGCCCCGTTTATCTACGCCTGCGATCGCTACCGCTAGCATATCAGCCTTTTTACGCATCTTGCGCTCTTCCTCTTTCTTACTTTCTGTATCCCTGTTCATATAGACCTTATTTGCTACCTCCATTAGTTGGGTGATGGACATACCTGCAAACCCTTCTAACTTTTGTAGCTTGCGCTTAATATCTCCGTATGCTTGGCTGACAAAGGCGGAGTTAACCATTCGGGAATTGTCTGCGTCTTCCGGATTAAAGGGGGTATACAAGCGGTATGCCTCCAATAATCGGTCATAAAAGACACTGGGCGCTTCATCACTTTTCTGAATCACCTCAACTGTCTTCGACATGTTAATGGCTTTCTTTCCTCCTGCTTTCATGCCAGCAATTATAGCGTCTCTATAGGCTCTGAGTTGAACCATATCAGCACCATTTACGTTCCAATCGGGATCAGTGTTGGGATAATGTGTTGCGGCCCATGCTGCTGGATTAGCTTGGTTCAAAGCACGGGCTCTATCCTCTAGTGCTTTTATGGCTGCTTGATTTATTCTTGTCCTTTCCTCATTGTTAAATAAAGTCATTAGTAACTGCTGGCAATCAGCCCATGTCGGATTATGCGTCTGTACTATTGAGGTGAACAGATCAGTCATAGCTTGTGGTTTCTCAGTATACGAGGAATTATGGGTCTTCCAGTTTAAAAGATCGGTTGTGGTAAATGGGACATATACGAAGACTGGGTCAGCGTGTGCCATTTGACCTGCGGCATCGATATAAGCTGACCCGGGATTCAGACGAAGAGGCATCTGATAGTGCTTTAATTGTTGGGCACCAGTCAACTGTCGGGTTTGGATGGGGCTACGTAGAGAGGCGTCAGTCATGGGTTCCGGTCGGGGAGAGATAGGGTATGGGGATGTGGGAGGTTGGTTTTGGGAAAAGGTCGTAAATAAAACACTTCGAGCCGAGCTAGATGAAGCTTGACCGGAAGTCTGAAGTGGCGCCAAATCAGGATATTCGTTTCTAATGGGGGTGGGTTCTGGTTCCGGAAGGGGAGATTTAGTACGAGGGGGGGTGGATCCTGTACTGGAGGAGGAGGCGGAAGTGGATGGGGGTAATGAGGGGAGGGCTGCAGGACTTCCTGCGTTTGCGTCACTTCTTCTTAACGGAAAGTAAGGGGGCGGCAAAGGGATCTCGGACTCAGGGGGCGTGTCCAAAATGGGCCTAACACCAGTCCTAGTGGATGAACAAGTCCTAGCTACCATGAGGCGACACTGCTCCTCGTGGCATGTCTGGAGCCATTTTGGCGAGTCATTTACGGCCTGTCTCCAACAGTCAATATAAGGAAACTGGCCGTAAAGTTCAGGCCTACCTGATACAGCCACGTGTAAGCGCTGTACCAGAGTTAGATCCAAACTGCCACGTGGCGGCCATGCCGCAACCAAAGTAGGCCACTCCCTAGTGCACAAAGTAACTAAACGCACAGGAGACATCTTAACCCCAAAATCACCAGTTTTGAATCCCTTTTTAAAGTTCTTCACCATACAACCTAAGGGATCCGGAATCGTTGACTGCGACGCACCCATACTTAACAATGGAACGTCGTCGACAACGAATACTATACACGCGTACTATTCAACAGTCACACCCGTTTCCTCTGGCAACAGCACCACGTGGTACGGTTACCAAGTGAAACGTACACAATAACAATAAACACTCAGGGAATTCCCGTACACACACAGCTGTTACACCAGTCACTATATAATCAATATTATGCCCTTTGGCGTAACTATACAGTCACCCACGCTATAATTCTCTATATACGAATTACCCGTCTATAACACACCCCAGTAACATCGTCTTTTACAAATAGCGGTTACAGTACGGTTAGCATAGGTCAAAGCACAAGTTAAGGTCACAATACAATTATTAGTGGTTATGGTGTTAAACATGCAATGGACAACAATGATTAGTACTTATATACAGTGTCAGTAAATATACAGGGTTATGGTACCGTGCACTATAATACAGCAACACACTATTAACACTCTCGCTAGACGGCTGAGCTTGCGCTATCTAACAAGATATACACTTTACTAAAACAATCGTTAACACATTTACAATTCCCAACTAAACTATTGGCCAGTACCTTGAATGGACTACCTAAAACTATATACACCCGTTTTGGTTAGCCACACTGCCCAATCACCACATATATAGCGAGCTAGAGAACCGAATTTACACAGGCGCCTCTTAGTCGCACTATCAAAAGTCTAGTGGGTTCCAAATTTACACGCCTTCCCACTTAGCCCAGATAGGATGAGAACTAGCGAACCGAATTTACACAGGCGCCGCTTAGTCTCCCGGTCTCTCCGACCTAGCGAACGTAATATACACCCTAGAACGCTAGTCTAGACAAGACACCGGTGTCCGGCTAGGGCTATTTACACCAGGACCCCGCCTGACTAACCAAATCAAACGGTCTGACTAAAGAGCGTTCGATCGAGCGGTGCGCCTTCGCTCCTTCCCTCCGACAGAGGGGGCAGATACACAGATTCAAAAACCCCTTTGGGCCTACCGCACAATCGGTATACCCCTAGTGGGTCCTGCCGTCTAAAACAGCAGTTGTCTTACCTCCTCGTTCCTGAACCTGAGTTCACACTCATCGACGGGGACACCCCAGCACTTCTCACGTAGAGGCCGATGATCTCCTGGACAACGGCCCAGTGGCGCCGAGACGAAGGGAGGTCCACGCAGAAGTTCAGGGGTGCAGCCGTAGAGAACGTGGGCAAAGATAGACCGTCTCACGCCTCTGCCTCTCAGCTACCGTTGAACGATGAGCTTCCCGGCCAATGCACCAAATGATACCGGAGAAACTGACGGAAGCCAAGTACAGAGAGATGGACACAGGTTTCTTCAGGAAGGAAGAGATTCTTTATTGGATCACCGATCGGGACTCAGAGGGACTAATGTCACCAAAATACAGCAAGTTCTGAGCCCCGGACAATAGTGCAGGCTCCTTATATAGGCACATAACTCCTCCCATATTAAGCTCCACCCGCACATTCTCTTAACCAATCAACACAAATAAGAATTAACTTCCTGTTTGACCGCATGGCTTGTCCAGCACAATGGAGGAGGGGAATACTATATCCTGTATTCTTGCACATGCTCCGTACACTACTGATCGTATCTTGCCTCGTGCAACCAACTGATCGATACGTCAGCATATGCACGTACACATGCCACGTGGTAATCTCGGCCTACTAAATTTATTTTTACCGAGATTCCACCACAGTGTCAGCGCCAACATATGTGTAAAATATAATCAATCCTGTCTAATGAAAAAAAAGTGCCCAGCAAATAAATGCATTGCAGTAAAATATTACTGTCACATCCATACATTAAAGTGCATATAGAAATATGAAATAAACATCTATATAGTTACAATATTGAGGAGGCATTTCCCAAGAAAAACTCAGGCTGTGTCCCTAAATAGGGGAAAGAGCATGCACATGTTATTAGTGTGATCAAGGTCTAAACGAACAAAAAAGAAACAGAATAAAAATATATATAATATATACATAATTAAAAGGAGTATTCCAGTGAGATATTGCTCCCCAACAAAATCCGAAAAAATTCCTCTCTACTTCATTTTATCCTCTGGATTTTCTCTCTGTTGCCCTATTTGAATGAAAAATATCTATTCAATACTTGGGTATATTTAAATCCACTGTAACTCTAATGAGGATACAGAGTACTCTATTTTAAGGATAAAGAGAGTAATAGCAGGAAAAACATTTTTTTGGTTAAAAACTGGAAAATTAAATGGTATGAAACCCAGGCTTATGTCCCCTTCGGGATCTATATAAATGACATATATGTAAATTTTTCATTAAGTCCCATAGGTGCAATAGTGTTCAATTCCCGTATCCAGAAGGTCTCTCTTTGTAGTAATAAAAATCGCTCGATTACCCCCTCTTCGAGAAATGGGTATATGATCAATAGCTACGCATTTCAGTGTTCATAGTGGATGCTTGAATTCCAAAAAAATGCTGTGCCACCGGTTTGTCTGTATTTCCATCACGAATTGCAATTCTAATGCTGGATCTGTGTCCGCGAATTCGCTCACATAATTGTGTTTCAGTCTTTCCAACATAATTTAATCCACACGGACAAGACAACTTGTAAATCACATGATCAGCTTTACATGTGATCCGATGTCTAATAGAATATTTTTTGCTTGTATGAGGGTGATCAAATGATTTAGTGGGGATGAGATGTCCACAAGTGACACACCCCAAGCACTTGATACATCCAGGATTGAGGATTTTTTTACAGTCTGACAAATAGCTCTGTTCAGGGTCCGTGCGGACCAATAGGTCTCGCAGATTCCTTTCTCTCTTGTGACATATCAAGGGTTTCTGTTGAAAAATGATTGGTAAGGATCTCCAGTCAAGATGTTCCAATTATCTCTCACTGCTGCTGACAATTTGTTACTTGCTGTATTATACTTCATCGGAAAGGTTAGTCTCTGTAGTTTTTGTTGATCGGATGTCTTTGGTTTCTCTTTAATAGCCAGTCTAGCTCTTGCCAAGGCTGCATCCAGGGTAAACCGATTGTAACCCCTAACTAAAAATTTGTTATACATATCCTCAATTTGTTTATCAGCGTATTCAGAAAGATAATTTTTCCGGAACACTCTCAGAAATTGAGTGAACGGCAAAGATTTTTTAATATGTGCAGGATGCGCACTCGATGTGTGGAGGATAGTGTTTCGGTCCGTAGGCTTAGAAAAAAGACGATGCTCCAATTTCTGATTTTGGATGAATATCTCAAGATCCAAATATTGCACTGTTTTTGTATCGATGTTCCCTGTCAACTCGATTGAACTGGGGAGGTGATTAATGTGTTGTACAAAATTTTCAGCTTCTTCTACTGTGCCTCTCCATAGTATCAAGATGTCATCGATAAATCGTACGTATTTAATGATTTTATTTGAAAATGGTTTTAAGATATTCTCCTCTTCAAACACGTGCATATATGCATTGGCATACATGGGTGCCATTGCCGCACCCATGGATGTTCCCGATTTCTGCATATACCAATTGGTTTCAAATCTGAAATAATTCTGTTGCAGAGTTAACAGCAATAATTCCATGACAAATTCAATGGGAGGTCCTTGATAATGTGTTGAGTTGGACAATGTTTATCTCATGGACTCAATTCCCTCTTCATGGTGGTTGACTGTATAGAGACTCTGTACATCTAGAGTCATAAGTACTAAATTGTCAGGAATATGTTCAACTTTACCCAAGGTTGTAATCAGGTCCTGAGTGTCCTTGATGCACGTGGGTAAGTTTTCCACCGTTTTTTTAAAAAGGAAATCAAGATATTTGGCTATAGGTTCCAAAACTCCTCCTATTGCGGAGACTATCGGACGTCCTGGAGGTGACTGTAAACTTTTATTACATTTTGGCAAAGTATATAAAATAGGGGTTCTCGGATTACTTTTCTTTAAGAAATTAAACAGATCCAAATCAATATATCCTGCCAGTAATCCCATCTCCAATATTTCTTAAATTTTCCTCATCACCTACAATGTTGGATCGTGTGGCAGAGAATTATATGTATTTCGATCTCCAAGTTGTCTTTTCATCTCCAAAGAGTAATCTTTGTAGTTAAGGATGACAATACCCCGCCCTTGTCTGCTGGTCTCAAGACAACTGAAGGATCATTAGCCAAATCTTTAATTAGTTGATGTTGCTTTTTAGACATGTTACTATGTTGGATTTTGTGATCCATTATAGCTGTTTCCGTAACTGTCCTTAACACTGTCAAAAAAGTTTTAATATATATATATTGGGAAGGAAAACCTAGGCATATTTGTTACCTATTGTCTATATGACAAGCCCGTCATATAATTTTTTTCACCTTGCAAACTAGATAATATATTTTTCACATATTTTTGCCATCTTTCCAAGCCAACCTATTAATGTGCTTTGACTAACAATTTAAAGCGTGTAAAGGCCTTCATAAAGCCTTCATTCGGCCAACTTACATTAATTTTGTTTCAGGTTTTTTTTTTTTTTTAAATGTATTTATTTATGTGATTTAGGTCTTTTTTTTATTACTAAGTATAGTTGTCTCAAGTATTATTCTTTTTTTTATTTGGCCTCTTTAGGGTAATTTAGAAAAAAGAAGAAGGTAATTATAAGACTTTTTTTTTATAGGTATTAGATTTATTTATCTTTCCAACCACTTTCATTGGTGGGGCCTACAGAGTTATTAAACCTTCCTGTACCTAGAAGGAGGTCATATGTGGCTGCGGCAAATGTTTTTTCGAGCTATATGCCTTATAGTTGCAAGGGGACAAATAGTATGGACAATTAAAATCAGAATTCTGTCCGGATCTCAGCTGGATCAAACTCTGCCAAATTCGAGTCCAGGTGCTTAAAATTTGGACTCAGATTTTAAGAATTCGTTTTCAGCTGACAAACATCAATCTGGCTGAAATTCGAACACAATTTAGGCTTGTGTGCAAGCAGAATACATAATCTGAACATTTGTAAATACTATGAACAATGTCCAGATTTTCTTGTTGAATTGGGCCTGTACACAATCAAATGTTTTTGCTTCATTTAGTACAGGGCCATTTGGACTTCGGTGAATAACCCGCTAGGTGTAGTACCATAATTGGGCTATTATGCATGCTAAATAATTTGTATCCAATTTTTAATTATTATTTTTTAATTCTTTGTTTAAGCTCAATTCACATACATTTATAAACGTTACCAAACGTTGGGTAAAAATATAAGATAGCAGTATCAGCATAAGAGACATTCTGGTTTACATATGGTTCAATAGGCAAGACAACTAGGGAATTGAGGGTTTTAATTTAGGATGTAGGTGGTCGCTGAGCTCATCAGTGCACCTAAGACATACTGTTTTAAAAATGATGATGGGAGGGGCTTAACAACGCATGGTGGCGGTCATGGATTTCACAGTGATATACACAGCCCAGATCTCGGAGAAAAGAGCTGCAAGCTGAAAGAGTCACTCCTGAATGAGATGGCGACCAAATCCGGTAAGAAGCTCCTGAAAAAAAAAATACACTCGCACTTAACCACGATGCAAGCAATGTTGCAAGCGGAACAAGATGGCAGCAGCAAGCCGCGTTCTCCCGCCACAAATTCAGATGCAGGAGATAGCCAACACAGCCCCACACCCTCTTACCTGAATCCTGCCACTGATGTCTCAGTGAGCAGTATGCTCTAAAGTTTAAAAACAACCTTACACTTTGACTTCCTGCAAAACGCGTCTGATATCAAAGCAGACATACAGGCTATAGGCGATTGAACAGCGCACTTAGAAGAGAGAGCTGAAGGGATGCTAGAAGCACACAATGCCTTAGCAAATGCTCAGTCAGCTCAGGAAAATAAAGTAAGATTCTTGTAGGGGAAAATAGCAGACAATGAGGACAGGGATAGGAGGAATAACATCAGGCTCTGTGGAGTGCCCTAAAGCATAGGGCCACAAGACCTGACTAAATTTGTTCAAAACTGTTCAACACCCTCATAACCACACTAAATGAATCAGACCTCCACCTGGACAGAAAACACAGGTTTCCAAAGCCCAGGCACCTACCGGCTTCTACTCACAGACATGTCATCACCAGAGTACATTATTTTACCGTCAAAGATCGCATAATGCAAGCTGCAAGACACAACACTTCCAGAGAAATTTGCAGATATCAAGCTGTTCATCGATGGCATCATCATCTACCATGTATAAACGGTGCACGTTTGTACCCATCACCTCGGCTCTCCACAAAGCAAACATTGTCTATAAGTGGGGATTCCCAGCGAAATTGCTGGTGAACCGGAACGGCACAGACAAAGCAATTCTCATGCCTGAAGACGGCGTGAAACAACTCAACGACTGGAACGTCCCAGTAACGCAAGATAGGAATCCGTGATCACCCAGCAAATCGCCGCCGAGAAAAGCCTCCAAAGACTGGCCTTCAGAGCTCCTCACACGGCAGCATTGTATCCTAACCACAATTGAAATTGCTCTTTTCTCAAAGTTATGTTTATACACTGAATATTCCATGTATAAGGCAAAACATAAGAGTAAAATTATACCTCAAAGCACTATAAACCACTTGTTATAAAATACTAATACACCCTGACTCAGGGGGAGAGCTAAAAGTTATACTAGCTAAGGGCAAAATAAACATCTGAAATAAAAGGAAGAGAAAAAAGATATATCAAGGTTATAACTCAGTACAAGTGGCCACGACTCAGTTCTCTCCAGTAGTTGTTGCACCTTACATCAATACAAGACGGTAGGGTGCGCCAGGTGGTAGGAGGTGACAAAATACTAAAAACAACTGAAGTAAAACATAATACATGGTCAATAAGATGGTTTAAAATCAGTAATACGTAAAAGCAAGCAAGCCAATAAAGTCCAAAATGAAGTGTATAGGTAAGTCTAGAAGAATTTGCCTTTATCTACAGGTGAGTATGTCTTCCAGATAGTTGAGGTCCAGGGACATAAAAGAGAAGAAAAGAGATCCAACAGTGCAATATGTTTCGAAAGTATAAAGGCTAGAGTAAAATAAAATCCAAATGGCCTACTTAGACCAGCTCTAGTGTGAAGCGCTTTCAGTGGTATTGTTCACTAGTGATGTACCGAACTGTCCGCCGGCGAATAGTTCCCGGCGAACTTAGCGTGTTCGCGTTCGCCGCGGCGGGCGGACACATGCGCAGTTCGATCCGCCCCCTATTCGTCATCATTGGGCAAACTTGGACCCTGTGCCTCTTGGTCAGCAGACACATTCCAGTCAATCAGCAGCACTCCCTCCCTTCCACACCCTCCAACCTCCCTCCCAGCATCCATTTTCGATTCATTCGGAAGATGCATGCTTAGTGAGAGGAGGGAAAGTTTAGCTGCTGCTGTTTAGATAGGGAAATTGATAGCTAGGCTAGGGTATTCAGTGTCCACTACAATCCTGAAGGACTCATCTGATCTCTGCTGTAAGGACAGCACCACAAAAAGCCCTTTTTAGGGCTATAACATCAGGCTGCTTTTTTTTTTTTTTTTCCTGTGTAATGTAATTGCAGGTGCCTGCCTGCCAGCTTCTGTGTGAGGTTCACATTGGATACTGTGCCTACTTGCCCAGTGCCACCACTCATATCTGTTTTAACAATAGGTTAAGCTTTACATTTAAAATAAATATTTTTTTTTCACTGTAATAGAAGAGCAGTTGCCTGCCTGCCAGCTTCTGTGTGAGGTTCACATTGGATACTGTGCCCACTTGCCCAGTGCCACCACTCATATCTGTTTTAACAATTGGTTAAGCTTTAGATTTAAAATAAATAATTTGTTTTCACTGTAATAGAAGAGCAGTTGCCTGCCTGCCAGCTTCTGTGTCAGGTTGGATGCCTTGCCCATTTGCACAGTCAGTGCCACCACTCATATCTGTTTTAACAATTGGTTAAGCTTTAGATTTTAAATAAATAATTTTTTTCACTGTAATAGAAGAGCAGTTGCCTGCCTGCCAGCTTCTGTGTGAGGTTCACATTGGATACTGTGCCCACTTGCCCAGTGCCACCACTCATATATGTTTTAACAATTGGTTAAGCTTTAAATTTAAAATAAATAATTTGTTTTCACTGTAATAGAAGAGCAGTTGCCTGCCTGCCAGCTTCTGTGTCAGGTTGGATGCCTTGCCCATTTGCACAGTCAGTGCCACCACTCATATCTGTTTTAACAATAGCTTAAGCTTTAGATTTTAAAGAAATCTTTTTTTTCACTGTAATAGAAGATCAGTTAGTTGTCTGCAAGCGTCTGGGTGTCAGGCCTACTTCAGCGTGTGCTCTGCAGACCTGTGCCAGCGTGCTTTGACAGTTGCCAATCATATCTGGTGTCTCTTTAGCGTGCTTTTACAAAGAAAAAAGGTTTCCAGTGTAAGCTAATAGCAGACAGTCAGTGTCCTTCAAGCGGCTCTGTCAGGCCTTCCTTTAGCGTGTGCCCTGCACAACCCTGCCAGCGTACTTTGACAGTTGCCACTCATATCTGGTGTCTCTATAGCGTTCTTTTACAACCAAAATTTTGTTTCCACTGTAATAGAAGAGCAGTTGCCTGCCTGCCAGCTTCTGTGTGAGGTTCACATTGGATACTGTGCCTACTTGCCCAGTGCCATCACTCATATCTGTTTTAACAATTGGTTAAGCTTTACATTTAAAATAAATATATTTTTTTCACTGTAATAGAAGATCAGTTAGTTGTCTGCAAGCGTCTGGGTGTCAGGCCTACTTCAGCGTGTGCTCTGCAGACCTGTTCCAGCGTGCTTTGACAGTTGCCAATCATATTTGGTGTCTCTATAGCGTGCTTTTAAAACCAAAATTAGTTTTTCACTGTTATAGATTGAATAGCAGTTACTTGTCTTCAAGCGGCTCTGTCAGTCCTTCCTTCAGCGTGTGCTCTGCAGAACTGTTCCAGTGCACATTGCCAATCATATCTGGTGTCTCTATAGCGTGCTTTTAAAACCAAAATTTATTTTTCACTGTTATAGATTGAATAGCAGTTACTTGTCTTCAAGCGGGTGTCTCAGGCCTACAGTGTGTGCTCTGCAGAACTGTTCCAGTGCACATTGCCAATCATATCTGGTGTCTCTATAGCGTGCTTTTAAAACCAAAATTTATTTTTCACTGTTATAGATTGAATAGCAGTTACTTGTCTTCAAGCGGGTGTCTTAGGCCTACAGTGTGTGCTCTGCAGAACTGTTACAGTTCACATTGCCAATCATATCTGGTCTCACAGTAGCTTGCACGCATAGTACCACTAATCCCCCAAAAAATGACAGGCAGAGGCAAGCCACCCCGCAGGGGCCGTCGTGGTCGTGGTGCTGTGATTCCCTTTTGCCCTAGAATAATGCCCAGTTTTCAGAAGCCACGTACCCTGAACTTGAAAAGTTCTGAGGACATAGTTGACTGGCTAACACAGGACACCCAATCTTGTACAGCCTCCGCTCGGAACCTTGACGCACCATCCTCCTCCAGCTTAGCTTCAGGCACCTCTCAAGATAGCACTCACCCGCCTGCCGCCACCACCAAAACTAGCACCACAGCCGCTTTACTTGGTATGTCAGAGGAGTTATTCACACACCCGTTTGAAGAAATGAGTGATGCGCAACTATTATTGCTAGAGGATGTAGATAACAGGGATATGTCTCAGGCAGGCAGCATTAAACACATGGAGGTACGGTGTGATGATGATGATGATGTTGTACCCGCTGCTGCTTCCTTTTCTGAGTTGTCAGATACAAGCGAAGCGGTTGATGATGACGATGCGTCCATGGATGTCACGTGGGTGCCCGCTCGGCAAGAAGAAGAACAGGGCGAAAGTTCAGATGGGGAGACAGAGAGGAGGAGGAGACGAGTTGTAAGCAGGGGGGGGTCGTCGCAAGGAGCTAGTGGCACAGTCAGACAGCATGCATCGGCACCCGGGGTTAGCCCGACAGCACGCCAATCAACGCATGCTGTGTCCACCACCAGAACGCCGTCATTGCAGAGCTCAGCAGTGTGGCATTTTTTTTGTGTGTCTGCCTCTGACAACAGCGATGCCATTTGCAACCTGTGCCAAAGGAAACTGAGTCGTGGGAGGTCCAACACCCACCTAGGTACTACTGCTTTGCGTAGGCACATGATCTCACATCACAAACGCCTATGGGATCAACACATGAGTACAAGCAGCACGCCTACTCTAAGCCGCCATCCTCCTCCTGGTCCAGCATCTTCAGCCACGTCAACCACTGCTGTCCTTCTTGCCCCCTCTCAACCATCCGCCACTCCGTCTCCCGCCTTGAGCAGTTCCCGCTCATCTGCCCACAGTCCTGTGTTTCTGTCAAGGACATGTTTGAGCGTAAGAAGCCAATGTCACCAAGTCACCCCCTTGCCCAGCGTCTGACAGCTGGCTTGTCCGAACTATTAGCCCGCCAGCTTTTAGCATACAATCTGGTTGAGTCTGAGGCGTTCAAAAAATTTGTAGCTATTGGGACACCGCAGTGGAAGGTACCCGGCCGGAATTTCTTTTCACAAAAGGCAATCCCCAACTTGTACTCGATTGTGCAAAAGGAAGTCATGGCATGTCTGGCACACAGTGTTGGGGCAAGGGTCCATCTGACCACTGATACCTGGTCTGCAAAGCATGGTCAGGGCAGGTATATCACCTACACTGCGCATTGGGTAAACCTGCTGACGGCTGACAAGCAAGGAATGCGTGGCATTGCAGAGGAGTTGGTGACACCGCCACGAATTGCAGGCAGTCCTGCTGCCACCTCCTCTACTCCTCCTACTCCATCCTCTTCCATAACCTCCTCGGCTGAGTCCTCTTGTGCCGCTGCTTCTTGCTCCACATCAACGGCACCCCCCCCCAGCTCCCCAGGTACTATTCCACATCCCGGATACGGCAGTGTCACGCCGTCTTGGGTTTGACTTGCTTGAAAGCAGAGAGTCACACCGGACAAGCACTCCTGTCCGCCCTGAACGCACAGGTGGAAAAGTGGCTGACTCCGCAGCAACTGGATATCGGCAAAGTGGTGTGTGACAACGGAAAAAATTTGATAGCGGCATTGAAGTTGGGCAAGTTGACACATGTGCCGTGCATGGCACATGTGTGTAATCTGATCGTACAACGCTTTGTGCATAAGTACACAGGCTTACAGGACGTCCTGAAGCAGGCCAGGAAGGTGTGTGGCCATTTCAGGCGTTCCTACACGGCCATGGCTCACTTTGCCGATATCCAGCGGCGAAACAACATGCCAGTGAGGCGCTTGATTTGCGACAGCCCTACACGTTGGAATTCAACACTCCTAATGTTCGACCGCCTGCTCCAACAAGAAAAAGCTGTTAATGAATATTTGTATGACCGGGGTGCTAGGACAGCCTCTGGGGAGCTGGGAATTTTTTTGCCACGTTACTGGACGCTCATGCGCAATGCCTGTAGGCTCATGCGTCCTTTTTTTTTTTTTTTTTTTTTCAACGTATATTAAAATTTTTAGTATACAAATGTAAAAACATATCCCATGCTTTACCCATTTTACAGTACAACTGTACACATGCAACATAAAAGAAATCACTGAAATTCAACAACACAAAGCTTACATGGGCTTTGAGGTGTTTGCCAAAATGCATGTATTTGTAGCCCAGATATAACAGTTGCTATAATTAACCTATGTAAACTTGTCACATCTGGCACACTTATACATTACTAAACACAGAATAGTAGTGAACTAAAAAACAAATTAAAAAATTCTGGTATTTGGAGAATATATTCAAATCATTCGTTTTCTGCCTACATTTTGTCATTCAGTTTTCAATTCAGTACAAATAGATGTTCAGTGAATAAACAGCTTAATATGGGGTTGTTGCTTGCTAAAAACAGACAGTTATGCTTTCTTCAGAAAACAATTATTGAACATTTGAAACTCCCATAGAAAGTATGGCTTTCAACTTACTGAGACAAATTAAAATTTCAGCTTTGATGTTCAGCACATTACATGTATTTTTTTCAATATTTCGCTAAAACATAACAGTTAAAAAAAAACAAAAAACGTAAATATAACAAAACTACAACATTTATGCAAAAGGTTGAGGTCCTGCAGTAAAATGTTGATCAGATAAGAAGTTAGGTGGTATTATTTGTGAAAGCGGGTAAGAGAAGAGCTTGGCTGGGTCAATGGACAATGGATTTACTGCATGAGTAGGGGGCAACATACCATGCCAGCCAGGGTAGGCTGCTTCTGGATACAATGGAAAAGATGGATATGGGAGACCTGCTGGAACAGTATTTGGCACATGGAGAGGTGGCATAATATTAGCACCCTGACTCTCCTATAATTACAGAGAATTCTCCTGGGAACTGAAGGCCATTGCTCAAATTTTGGAGCATATTCATGATCTCAGGCATGCCAACTTCCTCTCCTGTATCCTCAGAATTCTGATTCCACTGCTCAAAATTTGGGAAACCTGGAGGAGGGAGCCCTTGCTCGGCCATTTGTCTCTCCTCTCGTTCAACATCTGCTAATATGTCAGAGAAAATATCATCTGGGATATCCAAACCTTCTTTATGTTTCTTGGAAGATTTTTTGGGATAAGCTGTCCAGGAAGGATGGCTTGGAAGAAGCAAGATCAGAAGCAGAATAGGATGGTTGTCTTCCAAACCTGGACCTCCCAAAGGACGCAATCTTTGAGGGATGGGTTGGCCGGCAGGTAGAGGCACTAGGAACGCCTCCATGCCATGACTTCTGATGATTGCATATCTCAGCTTCCGATTAAGTTAAGAATACAGCCGAGGATATGAAACTGCATCACTTGACGTTCTTTGATTCAGTCGGATCACACACATGTCCTTGGTGCACTCTGGCCAGATACGATCCACATATTCCCAAACAGACTCTTGCAAAATGCATCCTTCGGATGTTAACACTTTTGGTAAATCCTGGCAAAGATGACTGCTATAACCAGACTCTGGCGTGGCTGTAACTTTAAACTGCTTTATAGAGAACATGTGAAGGAATCCCTTCCACACACTTGAGTCTGCTGGATCTGTGAGTCTAGTATCTGGATCATACAATTTCTTGTTCTTCTTTTCAATGCATGAAGAATGTTGATTGCCATTAGTTATATGGTGTTTCCATATTTTCTCTGGTTTCTTGGTAATTACCCATTGGCTTAAGTCAGCATCAACTGGGGGGTTTATCAGCCCTTTGCATATAAGGCAGTCCTGATCTAAAAGGTGGCTCTTGTGTTGGGATGTTGTGTCCCTTTTCTCTGAGATGCAATCCTGCTGAGAATCCTGAGGCTGCCACACAGAATCAGACAGATCCTCTAGGGTCAAGTTCTGATCGGGCACGGTATCAATTTCAATTAACCCCTTCTGTGTCAGCTTTGTCATCTGAATCTGGTATGGCTGTCTTTCCTCTTTCTCGATTAGTTCCAGTGCATGTTTTCTCTTTTGAATTCTCCAGTTGGCCAGCTCCTGTGCAGCCATTTACGTTGCACTCATTAGAACCAAACACTGTGGGGTGATTTATGGCCCCCACCCACCGCGCAGGGGTGGGGGCCGAGGGGGGAGGACAGTAGGTCCCCCCATTGTGATTTATGGCCCCCACCCACCGCGCAGGGGTTGGGGAGGACAGTAGCTCCCCCCAGTGTGTATCATGGGCTTTGAGGACAGGTGTCAATCCATACCTGCCAAGTGACCCTATGTAGGGGTAACAGTCCCTATTCTGCTCTGTGTCAGTGTGTATCATGGACTCTGTGGACAGGGAACAGTCCCTATTCTGCTCTGTGTCAGTGTGTATCAGGGGTTTTGAGGACAGGTGTCAATCCATATCTGCCAAGTGACCCTATGTAGGAGGAACAGTCCCTATTCTGCTCTGTGTCAGTGTGTATCAGGGGCTTTGAGGACAGGTGTCAATCCATACCTGCCAAGTGACCCTATGTAGGGGGGACAGTCTCTATTCTGCTCTGTGTCAGTGTGTATCATGGTCTCTGTGGACGGTGAACAGTCTCTATTCTGCTCTGTGTCAGTGTGTATCATGGTCTCTGTGGACAGGGAACAGTCTCTATTCTGCTCTGTGTCAGTGTGTATCAGGGGTTTTGAGGACAGGTGTCAATCCATATCTGCCAAGTGACCCTATGTAGGGGGAACAGTCCCTATTCTGCTCTGTGTCAGTGTGTATCAGGGGTTTTGAGGACAGGTGTCAATCCATATCTGCCAAGTGACCCTATGTAGGGGGAACAGTCCCTATTCTGCTCTGTGTCAGTGTGTATCAGGGGTTTTGAGGACAGGTGTCAATCCATATCTGCCAAGTGACCCTATGTAGGGGGAACAGTCTCTATTCTGCTCTGTGTCAGTGTGTATCAGGGATCATTAGGATAGGTGTCAATCCATATCTGCCAAGTGACCCTATGTAGGGGGAACAGTCCCTATTCTGCTCTGTGTCAGTGTGTATCAGGGGTTTTGAGGACAGGTGTCAATCCATATCTGCCAAGTGACCCTATGTAGGAGGAACAGTCCCTATTCTGCTCTGTGTCAGTGTGTATCAGGGGCTTTGAGGACAGGTGTCAATCCATACCTGCCAAGTGACCCTATGTAGGGGGGACAGTCTCTATTCTGCTCTGTGTCAGTGTGTATCATGGTCTCTGTGGACGGTGAACAGTCTCTATTCTGCTCTGTGTCAGTGTGTATCATGGTCTCTGTGGACAGGGAACAGTCTCTATTCTGCTCTGTGTCAGTGTGTATCAGGGGTTTTGAGGACAGGTGTCAATCCATATCTGCCAAGTGACCCTATGTAGGGGGAACAGTCCCTATTCTGCTCTGTGTCAGTGTGTATCAGGGGTTTTGAGGACAGGTGTCAATCCATATCTGCCAAGTGACCCTATGTAGGGGGAACAGTCTCTATTCTGCTCTGTGTCAGTGTGTATCAGGGCTGGGCTTTGAGGACAGGTGTCAATGTTAGGTGATTTCTGCCCTTTATGGATTAAAAGCAGACTCTGCATCAACTGTGCAATTTTCCATGGGAGTTTTGCCATGGATCCCCCTCTGGCATGCCACAGTCCAGGTGTTAGTCCCCTTGAAACAACTTTTCCATCACTATTGTGGCCAGAAAGAGTCCCTGTTGTTTTTAAAATTCGCCTGCCCATTGAAGTCAATGGCGGTTCGCGCGGTTCGCCGGTTCGCGAAAATTTGCGGAAGTTCGCGTTCGCCGTTCGCGAACCGAAAATTTCGGGTTCGCGACAACACTATTGTTCACCCACTTCAGGGATATGATGGGAGGTATAGGTACAACAGATAGTGCTCTCTGTATAAAATATATCCAGTAGAAGAAATAAAAGAGTAATACTCACATTTACCTGAGTAGATAACCCGCTCAGTGTAATCAGCATTATATAATCCCCACCAGGGATGCTTTGTGAGGTCCTCACTGGGAAAATAAAAACTTGATGCCAGGTAAAAGAAAAAGCAAAGGTATATGGTATTAATATTGGTAAAAAAAAAATACCAAAACCTTTATTTAGACAATTAAAATGTAAAATATAATCCACAACGCATTTCACCCACAGTGGGCTTTTTCAAGTGGTAATTAAGCATATATCTGGCATGTACAGTCTTATATAGGGTAAAATACATGCACAATTTTAATTTGGCGGTAACATGACATCATGGTCACGTGGTCGCGACCATGATATTACATTTGTATAGATAAAATGATAAAATTCTATAATAGATTCAAATCTACATTTAAACTGTATTCATAATAACTATTAGAATATAAAAACAAAGCTTATGGGCTTTAAACAGTGATAGCAAACGAAGATGGGCGTTTTTTGAAGAAGTGATGTCACTAGTGGGCATCTACCAAATAGATGCTTGGGATATGTAGTAGGAATGGACAGGGGGTGGGACGCTACTGCGTCATAGTTAGGTCTAAACTGACCGAGGGCATGATCATAAGGGAAGGGTGATAAGTATAGTAATGAAAGCCCAACTATAATGCCTAAGTAGGTATGGCAATAAAGTATATATGAGCATAAGAATCATAAGTTGTATATATATATATATATAAACATGCAATAAATAAAATTGAAACGAGGGACGGTGATAGGATGCCAAGAAACATGTGGCTGATCTCGGCTTTGTAGCTTATGAATGGAAAAAATGTGAATGGTGAGGGGGAGGTGCTTAGAGAACTGTGAAACTGTATGGGCACAGATAAGCTTGTTGTAAGTTGTTGCAGCTTACATGTCTGTTGTTATGTGTTGGGGAATAAATGGAGTAACATTGGCTTGGTGACATTGTAGCAGAGCTCAGTACTCTGGCTGAGTACCTCCCTTGTAGTTTTCCAGGAGAAACTCACACTTCAATCATTATAGCTCCCCATAGACACTAGACGACACATAGTGCTGAGGACAAAAGCTGACTTTATTGTTCCTGTGCAGAGTATTTATATCCACAGAGGGTCATTTGTATACAATAGAGTAATTAACAGTATATACATTTCCCCATCAAGTCTTCTTCCCATCTGCCATCTGCTTCAGCAGATAAACTATACCCTATAATTTTTATATTTTTTATATTTAGTAGACAATATTGTTGCATAAATATGGAGCAACACTCTCTATTCAATATTAGACTTGTGCATATTAACAGTAGACATAACTGGCTGACCAATATATACAGTTGGTTTGGCAATGAATAATCTATAAAGACATTTTTACAGAAACTACATTTTTTGCTGAAAACCAAAAGGCTTATAGTGTGGTTGTCATAATGTTTATGTGTAGCTGCAGTGCTTGGTTATTCACAAAAAGTATTAATGATTTTCTAAAATGCAGCCAAACATTCAGTATCTCCTCCCTCTGCATGCAGACACTGAACTTTCCTCATAGAGATTCATTGATTCAATTAATCTCTATGAGGAGATGCATGTTTGACTCATGCTGGCTCTGCCCCTTTGTCAGTCTCAGCCAATCCTACGGGGAAGCACTGTGATTGGATCAGGCCACCACTTCTGATGATGTCAGCAGACTACTTTTTTTTTTTATTTTGAGGCAAACAGCATGCAGAGCTACAGCTTCTGGTTTGAATACAGTAAGATTTTGCTATATTTATGGAGGCATGAGGGGCCCAGGGTGGCTAGATGGTGGTTTTAACACTATAGGGTCAGGAATACATGTTTGTGTTCCTGACCCTATAGTGATCCTTTAAGGAAATCACAACCGCAACTTATGACTAAGTGGCTACTAAAAAATACTGGACATACCCCATTTGCAATACCTTGGGTTGACTACTATTGCAAATGGTATGCCATCATAGGGGTAATTTTCATTCTTGGGCTACCATAGGGTCACAAAGGCAACGTAAGCAATCTGGCGAATTTTAATGTGAAAAAAATGAAACACAAGCCTTATATTTGACGCTGTAACTTTTTTTTTTTTTTTTTTAATTCTTTATTTTTGTAGTGCTTATAATGGTTACAGGTTTACATATGGTACCCCAACGGCATTCCATACGTTGATTGCTAAACATTTGTTATAGTGGGTAGTAGATAGACAAAGAACTTTTTTTGTTTTATGTTACATATTAAACAGGTTCAAACGTAGATTGAGATTACAAATTATATGAAGGTACCGTGTTTCCCCGAAAATAAGACCTACCCCGAAAAGAATTTTCGGGGTGGGCTGCAATATAAGCCCTACCCCGAAAATAAGACCTAGGCATTTTACCTTTGCGGCCCGGCGGGACTATCTTCTTTTATGAGGAGGAGGGGGAGGAGCGTCGCGGGCCGCGGCATCGCGCAGCGTGATGACGACGTGCGCAGCGTGATGACGACGTGCGCAGCGCCGTCAGTCTGCCTTCACGGATCTTCAGCGGAAGGATCCATTCCGGGCGGTGAGGCACCCAGTGGTCGGACTCTTTGAACTGTGAGTAGATATTTTATGTCTGGGACTTAATTAATTAAAGGGGGGGGGGTGAATTAATTAAAGGGGGGTGGATTAATTAGAGGGGGTGGATTAATTAAAGAGGGGGTGGATTTATTAAAGGGGGGTGGATTAATTAGAGGGGTGGATTAATTAGAGGGGTGGATTAATTAGAGGGGTGGGATTTATTAAAGGGGTGGTGGATTAATTAGAGGGGGTGGATTTATTAAAGGGGGGTGGATTAATTAGAGGGGTGGATTAATTAGAGGGGGTGGATTAATTAAAGAGGGGGTGGATTAATTAGAGGGGGTGGATTTATTAAAGGGGGGTGGATTAATTAGAGGGGTGGATTAATTAGAGGGGTGGGATTTATTAAAGGGGTGGTGGATTAATTAGAGGGGGTGGATTTATTAAAGGGGGGTGGATTAATTAGAGGGGTGGATTAATTAGAGGGGGTGGATTTATTAAAGGAGGGGTGGATTAATTAGAGGGGGTGGATTTATTAAAGGGGGGGTGGATTTATTAAAGGGGGGTGGATTAATTAAAGGGGGGGTTGATTAATTAAAGGGGGGTGGATTAATTAAAGGGGGGGTTCAATGTGCATACCTTTACCATAAATAAATAAGCCCTACCCTGAAAATAAGCCCTAGTGGGTTTTTTGTGACTAAAATTAATATAAGACCCGGTCTTATTTTCGGAGAAACACGGTAACAGATTATTAGGCATTGCTTATGTGGTATAACATGCTTTAAGATATAGCTAGCTGCGCTTAAGGTGACTAAGTAAATTAAGTGATAAACGTTATGCTTGACGTCAGCGTTTTACAGAAAAATATGCCAGGTTGCAAGGACGCAGAACATTGCTTTATAAGAAAGGAGAGTGGGAATAAACCAATCGTGTTGGTGCATAACAAGCTTAAATTGCCATTTTAGATATGGCCAGCTAATAAAACAGCGCGGTGGAGGTAGGCGCCTGCAGGCAACAGCGTGGGAAACTCTGTAAAGGGTGCAACAGCGGTAATTAAGACGTATTAATGCAGCGCGCATTTCTCAACAAATGGTGCATAAACTGATTCTGATCAGTTGATTAGGCCATAAAAACGTCCTTGTGTGAGTCCCGCAGGCCAAGTCTAGGTAAGGATATGCTAGGGGCATATAGGGAGACCCTTTCATGTTGAGAGTTCATCAGGGTGGACCAAGTCTGCAGAGCCGTCTGTGCCTGTGCCGGGAGACAGTCCGGGACCTCTTGCCTGTTCATCCAATGCCCAGTCTGCTATGCGGTCGTTGGTCTCTCCGCTTTGGGCTTGCATCCCGTCGGTGTGGTCCTGTCACAGAGGCATGAGGTGATATTGTGTCTGGGTGCCTCGTGGTGATCCTTCGCTCAGGGCCGCCATCTTGTGGGGCTGCATGTGTCAGAGTCCTGTTGGTTTTATTTTTTACCTCGCCCCCTGTCGCCACTCGCTTTCTATGAAGTTTAACCAGGTGAGTACGTGGCTTGGTGACAGGCACTGCTTTCTTGTTCTCCGGGAACATAAGGGCTTCCAGCTTGTCCCAGAACGCCTGGAAGGTCCTGTTCAGCCGGTGCTCTATATCTAGCTGTTCAGTGTATGCTTTAGGAGAGGTAGCTGCCTCCGCCATTTTAGTTGTTGTGCCTCCGCTTGTTTCAGGCCCCTGCATCCTGCATCTCCTCAGCCTTTTCGCCGGGTCGTTCCAGGGTCTCCTGAGGGTAGACCGGGATAACCCCCACCGGTCCGGGGGGGGGGGGGGGGAGGCTCGGGTTGGTCGTTGCCGCTGCTGGCACAGAGTCGGGTGAGCGGCCGTCTCACCTCGGCTCGTTCAGGCATAGGCCGCAAGCCTCGGGCTGGTCTGTTCAGGTTCCGGGGTGCTCATGTCGGGTATCACCGTGTGGAGCAGCTTCCCCCGATCTCGAGTGTGGCTATTTGTCGCCGGAATTTTGCGGGTAGTGGGGGATTTTGCCCCGAAATCTGCTGCCAAGCGCAGGAGCTCCAGCCAGGCACGTCTGCTCAGTTTGTCCGGCAAGCTCCGCCCCCTGACGCTGTAACTTTTGAAAACACCATAAAACCTGTACATGACAGTAAAAAAAACAGTAAAAAGTATCACAGCAATAATATTGTCCGTGTAAGTGCTGTTTGTGCGTGAAAAATGCAGAAAACTTCACTTTTACTGGCGATATCATCGTTGTAATACATATTACTGTTTTGAAACACTAATATTTGTGTTCAGCGAAGTCTCCCGAGTAAAACAGTACCCCCCATGTACAGGTTTTATGGTGTCTTGGAAAGTTATAGGGTTAAATATAGTGCTAGCTTATTAAATTCCCTATACTTTCGGCATGGGTTGTAAGGCAGGTCCCGCTAATTGTAATTAATTAGGATACCTAATTATGTAAAAATATTACATGAATATATGTGTAGAATTAATATATGTATATATATACATACATATGTGTATATATATATATATATATATATATATATATATATACATATATATACACATATGTATGTATATATATACATATATTAATTGTTTTAATATTTTTATTTATATATAGGTATATATATATAGTGATATATACGTATATATTTATGTATATAGATATATATATTATTTTGTTCTACGTGTATTTTGATATAAATATATATATATTAATATCACAATACAGTTAGAATGAAATAACACACATCTATATATTTTTAATTATTTATTTTTAATTATTTTTTTAATTTTTTTTTTTTACGTATTTACATATTTTTTTATATTATATATAAATATATATATATATAACACAATTATATATATATTTAATCAGTATCAGTCTACATGTAATTTGATATTAATATATATATATATATATATAATTATATATATATTAATAGTAAAATACACCTAGACAGTGTATGTGTGTGTATGTATATGTGTATATATGATCTAAGTATATATATTTTTTTTACACTTATTTTAATTTAATTTAATCTGATTTCCAGCCAGCAGGGGGACTAACTGTCATTACAGTTAGTCCCCCTGCTGGCAATGCCTGAGCCAGCTATCCCGGCCATGTGATTGCCGGGGGGCTCCCAGGAGGAAGGACGTGCCGTGGGGGGCTCCCTGGGAGTCCCCCCAACCGAGATTGCCGGCGTGGGATCGCCGGCGACCGGGTAAGTAAGAAAAGACCGGAGGGCGTACAATTACGCCCAGCGTCGTTTAGAGCCGCTTAAAATAAGGCGTAATTGTACACCCTCCGGTCTTAAAGGGTTAAAGATCAAGGACTGGAGTGAATGTTTTTACAGAAGTGAGTGATGCCCAGTAAACAAATTACTTTGTTTGTTAAGCCCATTTAACAAGGCCAGCTAAAGTTTGCAGTCAACATCAACCATAATGTATGGAATCTTATTTAACAAAAATATCCAACTATTAGTTTCAAACTTTTGAATAGTGCCACCCACATATATTAGTAAAGTGACACACTCCACCTACCTCCCGGTCTCCAGTTGTTTCCGCCACTCTGCGGCCTCCGCTCCAGTTTCCCTAAACCCCACGAACACACCACGTGGGTTGCGATTATGGGGGAAGGAGCACAGACTCTGCCGCCGGCGTGCCTCTCCTTAAGGACCAAGTAATATATGTGCCATGACCCCCACACTGCCGCAGGATTCCCTCATGCTGGCAGAACCCATGCTGGCTTACCTGAAGCAGTATGGAGATCAATGGCTTTCAGCTACAAACAGACATAGCATTCCACCCACATAGAGAGGTGTGGATGCTCAGTTACCCAGAGGGCTTTCCCTTTATATAGGCCCTTAGCCCCCCTCCTCATGGGAGGGCTCCCATTCCCTTTTCTCTATATAAGCACAGACCACCCTAGGGTCTGTGCTCAGTTGCGTTGCTGTTCCCTTGGAGTACAGAGCCAGCTCCTGATGGAACTGAGTTGATTACCCTCACCTGTGGAATTCCCTTGCATCAGCTCTTGTCTGCCCGGAACCTGCCTTGTATCTTGGTTAACCCCTGCAGTGCTGTTACAACTTTGATTAACCCCTGCAATGCTGATTCAACTTCAGATAAATCCTGCAAAGCTGCCTCAGCTTTGATTTATTTCCTGCAATTCAACTATAGCTTTAATCAAGTTTCACTTCATTTCTCAATTACTGGAACTCTGGTAAAAGGACTTTATTTTCCTTAACCCCTTAAGACCGGAGGGCGTACAATTACGCCCTATTTTAAGCGGCTCTAAACGCCGTAATTGTACGCCCTTCGGTCTTTTGTTACTTACCCGGTCTCCCAGGGAGCCCCCCGCAGCACGTCCATCCTCCTTCAGCCCCCCCCCCCCCCCTCCGGGCCATGTGAGAGTGAGCTCCTTGCGAGGCTGGAAATAAAATAAAATAAATGTTAAATAAGTGTAAAAAAAAAATTATATACTTAGATCATATATATATTATATATATATATATATATATATATATATATATATATACACACACCCAACATACACCGTCTAGGTGTATTTTACTATTAATATATATATATAATTATGTATGTATATATATATATATATATTAATATCAAATTACACGTAGACTGATACTGATTAAATATATATATATTTTTTGTTATATATATATATTTATATATAATATAAAAAAATATGTAAATACGTAAAAAAAGAAAATATAAAAAAAATAATTAAAAAATATATAGATGTGTGTTATTTTGTTCTAACTGTATTGTGGTATTAATATATATATATATATATATATATATTTATATCAAAATACACGTAGAACGAAATAATATATATATCTATATACATAAATATATACGTATATATCACTATATATATACCTATATATAAATAAAAATATTTTTAAAAAGATATATATATATATATATATATACATATAAAAAAAGATCCAACCTCTGGCACTCGACCTCCAATAGTAATAATCCACAGACTTGTACCCGGGTGCATCCCAGCAGACATATAAACCAAAAATTGAAGACAGGAGCACTCTCTGGGAATTTCAAATTTATATTATCAAAAAATCACCACCTCTACATCAACGTTTCGACCCTTCAGGGCCTTTATCAAGATGTGATAAAGGCCCTGAAGGGTCGAAACGTTGATGTAGAGGTGGTGATTTTTTGATAATATAAATTTTAAATTCCCAGAGAGTGCTCCTGTCTTCAATTTTTGGTTTATATATATACATATATATACACATATGTATGTATATATATACATATATTAATTCTACACATATATTTATGTAATATTTTTACATAATTAGGTATCCTAATTAATTACAATTAGCGGGACCTGCCTGACAACCCATGCCGAAAGTATAGGGGATTTAATTTGCTAGCACTATATTTAACCCTATAACTTTCCAAGACACCATAAAACCTGTACATGGGGGGTACTGTTTTACTCTGGAGACTCCGCTGAACACAAATATTAGTATTTCAAAACAGTAAAATGTATTACAACGATGATATCGCCAGTAAAAGAAGTTTTTTGCATTTTTCACGCACAAACAGCACTTACACGGACGATATTATTGTGCAATACTTTTTACTGTTTTGAAACACAAATATTTGGGTTCAGCGAAGTCTTCCGAGTACAACAGTACCCCTCATGTACAGGTTTTATGGTGTTTTCAAAAGTTACAGCGTCAAATATAAGGCTTGTGTTTCATTTTTTTCACATAAAAATTCGCCAGATTGCTTACGTTGCCTTTGTGACCCTATGGTAGCCCAAGAATGAAAATTACCCCAATGATGGCATACCATTTGCAAAAGAAGACAACCCAAGGTATTGCAAATGGGGTATGTCCAGTCTTTTTTAGTAGCCACTTAGTCACAAACACTGGCCAAAATTGGCGTTTTTTTGCATTTTTCTAACGCTAATACTAACGCTAACTTTGGCCAGTGTTTGTGACCAAATGGCTACTAAAAAAGACTGGACATATCATTTGCAATACCTTGGGTTGTCTACTATTGCAAATGGTATGCCATTATGGGTGTAAATTTATTTCCTGGGCTACTATACAGTCTTAAAGACAACGTAACCAATCTGGCAAATTTCAATTTCAAATGTAACACGCTATATTTGACCCTGTAACTTCCCAAAACACCATGAAACCTGTACATAGGGGGTACTGTTTTACACGTGATACTTTGCTGAATACAAATGTGTATTTTATTGCAGTAAAAGCAAACAGTATTATGACATTGACAGTTAAAATGTCATGTAGAACTAAAAAAATAACAACATTTCTTATTTTCTCCCATTATTTTCATATTAAATTATGTTTCATAGCTGAATATTTGATATTAAATGAAAGCCCTGTTTCCCCTGAATAAAATGATATATAATAAGTGTTGGTGCATTTAATATGAAAGAGGTGAATTACAGTTGGACAGACATATAGCGCAAATGCCAGGTTTTGTTTACGTTTTGTTCTGTTCACAACGTGTACATTTGGCTCAGTCCTTAAGGGGTTAAATACTTTTATTTTATTATTGAAGGAATGGCTTTGTTTACTATTGGGACTTGCATCATATTCATTTACTTTTCTAAAATAAAAACCTTTTAATTCAGTGACTGTGCCCGTATTATTCACCCCAAATCCATCACAGTGCAGAGGTTAGTTGTAATTGGAAAATGTGCAAATTGGACAATAGTGGTGGTGCCTTAGTGTTCTGTCCTGCGTTCACTTATCTTTAATTTCTTAATGAATGATCTTGAAGTGGGCATTGAAAGACATTTGTTGATGTTTGCAGATAACACAAAACTAGATAAGAAAATACGGTCTGAACATCATATTACTTCAGAAAGAAGAGAGGAACACTGTGGAGTGGATCAAGTCCACACCTAGATTCCTAAGGGGTTACAGAGATATCAGGGGGCATGAACCCCAAACGCTAGTAGAGAAAAAAGACTAAAGTGAAATAGTAGCACCAATAAAGATGAAACAGTTGGGCGTCTATTCCACAAAATGATATCTCAAAATTTAAAGTTAAAAATAATTATGGGGTATACCCTTTATTTAGCCGCTTACGGACAAAACAAAAACACAGTGTAATAATAGTGAAAAACTCGTGTAAAACTATAAGTGAATTAAAAACTGGGTGGATGCAGTTTGGATATTCCCCGGCAGTAGTGAGGATGGCAAAGGAAAAATATCTGAGATATAGTATTAAGTACAAGATACGGTATATAGTATAGTTTATATATGGTCAGATATTTTAGGCACCCTAACCCTACATGCATGAAGGGCTTAGTAGATATCCCGGCTATTAGACGTGGAGCCACAGTTCCTTTCTATAGACTCTAATGGTAGGTATATATAATTAGGAACAAACACACATAATCCCTGTGTAGTCATATAGTGTCCGTCCAAATTTAAATTCGTTATATAGAGTCTATAATAAGCTGGAAGAGAGTGTACACTAGAAATGCCACTCTATATTTACAGCAGAATGGTGGTACGTACGGAACTGCTCAGTCAATAAGGGCAGAAATCCGTACCCATTAGTCTATATACATCTCTAATGGATAGTAAATAGGAGCATTTTCACCAGATATTACCAGGTTAGAGTGCCTCAGAGGCAGACTTAATATTTCTCTAGTAGCCTACAGAGGATAGAAATAACCTAATCTCAACTAACCCTTGTAGTCGATTTAGTCAGAATGCAGTTTTTAGACCCTGCTAGACAGCTGATAATGCAGGGTATGCCTGTGGGACTTATATGTAACACACATATACAGAGTGTCTCCCGAGGAGATCAGCAGTAATGTCGAATATATAAATCGGTTGAAAGTATGTGAATCAGCCGGTCCTGCTCCTATGTACACTTAATTAAACTGCTGCTTCAAGGCAGCCTACCACTATGTAGTGCAGGGAAATAGTCCAGCTGCCCATAATAATATCCCACTCCGGTCTGACTCATAAGTATATTTAAATAGACTGCTGCTACAAGGCAGCCTAGCGTTATATATGCCCCACAAACTGTCTAGCTGACTAGAGAGGTTTTAACTGCCTCCAAGTAGTCTATCTCTATGTATATGGGCATAAACTGCAGAGCTCCCTATTCCTTAGTGCTGCCAGGACTGGATATTACTGCTGCTATTAGAGAGATAGCCTAGCAGTCTCTGATCAAAGCACAGTCACCCGATCCATAACAGTAGCAGACTTCCCCCGTTATAAAGTTAGCCAAATGCATCCCCCAGTATTAAAAACGAATTACGGCAAAACGCTCGACGCGCGTTTCGGCGTGCTCACATGCCTTTGTCAAGAGCTCCTGGCACAGCTGAGGGAAGATGAATATAAACCGAGGGGAGTCCCGCCCATCTATCCGTGTCTTCCAATCGGCACGGTTGCAGATTAACTGAGGGCGGGGTTAGACCTCGATACACATACTCATCGCTCATAGGTTCATTACTTGGAGAGTCACGTGTCTCCAACATATCAGTTGCGTTAGTTGTCACCATGGTGACGTAAATAGCGTTGTGGTGTGCGCGCGCAGTATATAATAGCTGCACATAGTTCTAGATTTAAAAACCTAGTACCTCCATTCAGTCTCCACTAGATTTGCCCTACAAAAGGCGATATAGCTGAACTGACTTCACATAGTTATGGGAAGTTTATCATCAGAGTTGATCCACTTTCTTCATAGGGGAATCTAAACTGTGATTATCTCGATCTAAAGAAGGCTAGATCGCTGTATTCATTCCCAATAGGGTTCATCAGGAATCTTCCACATAGATAGTCATTCTCTGTAGTGGGTTGCTGATATGTGTAAATGCACCTTTGAGATAGCGCTCACCATTGATACTATGCCAAATGAGTTTAATTAAGTTTAAGATCCAAGATATCTTTTCATTTATTTACATATATTGACTAACATAGTAGATTAGTGACAAGACTGTCTTGTATCATTTGTCCAATAATGGACCCAATGTACATATATCCACTTATCTACATGTTCTATAGTCATCATCTTAGTATATTGGACCTGTGCCAGGTATAGGGTATGTATAGTGCAAAATTATTATATACAGTTCAAAAAAATTATAATTATAAAATGACAATAGTGGATCAACTCTGATGATAAACTTCCCATAACTATGTGAAGTCAGTTCAGCTATATCGCCTTTTGTAGGGCAAATCTAGTGGAGACTGAATGGAGGTACTAGGTTTTTAAATCTAGAACTATGTGCAGCTATTATATACTGCGCGCGCACACCACGACGCTATTTACGTCACCATGGTGACAACTAACGCAACCGATATGTTGGAGACACGTGACTCTCCAAGTAATGAACCTATGAGCGATGAGTATGTGTATCGAGGTCTAACCCCGCCCTCAGTTAATCTGCAACCGTGCCGATTGGAAGACACGGATAGATGGGCGGGACTCCCCTCGGTTTATATTCATCTTCCCTCAGCTGTGCCAGGAGCTCTTGACAAAGGCGTGTGAGCACGCCGAAACGTGCGTCGAGCGTTTTGCCGTAATTCGTTTTTAATACTGGGGGATGCATTTGGCTAACTTTATAACGGGGGAAGTCTGCTACTGTTATGGATCGGGTGACTGTGCTTTGATCAGAGACTGCTAGGCTATCTCTCTAATAGCAGCAGTAATATCCAGTCCTGGCAGCACTAAGGAATAGGGAGCTCTGCAGTTTATGCCCATATACATAGAGATAGACTACTTGGAGGCAGTTAAAACCTCTCTAGTCAGCTAGACAGTTTGTGGGGCATATATAACGCTAGGCTGCCTTGAAGCAGCAGTCTATTTAAATATACTTATGAGTCAGACCGGAGTGGGATATTATTATGGGCAGCTGGACTATTTCCCTGCACTACATAGTGGTAGGCTGCCTTGAAGCAGCAGTTTAATTAAGTGTACATAGGAGCAGGACCGGCTGATTCACATACTTTCAACCGATTTATATATTCGACATTACTGCTGATCTCCTCGGGAGACACTCTGTATATGTGTGTTACATATAAGTCCCACAGGCATACCCTGCATTATCAGCTGTCTAGCAGGGTCTAAAAACTGCATTCTGACTAAATCGACTACAAGGGTTAGTTGAGATTAGGTTATTTCTATCCTCTGTAGGCTACTAGAGAAATATTAAGTCTGCCTCTGAGGCACTCTAACCTGGTAATATCTGGTGAAAATGCTCCTATTTACTATCCATTAGAGATGTATATAGACTAATGGGTACGGATTTCTGCCCTTATTGACTGAGCAGTTCCGTACGTACCACCATTCTGCTGTAAATATAGAGTGGCATTTCTAGTGTACACTCTCTTCCAGCTTATTATAGACTCTATATAACGAATTTAAATTTGGACGGACACTATATGACTACACAGGGATTATGTGTGTTTGTTCCTAATTATATATACCTACCATTAGAGTCTATAGAAAGGAACTGTGGCTCCACGTCTAATAGCCGGGATATCTACTAAGCCCTTCATGCATGTAGGGTTAGGGTGCCTAAAATATCTGACCGAATATAGACTATACTATATACCGTATCTTGTACTTAATACTATATCTCAGATATTTTTCCTTTGCCATCCTCACTACTGCCGGGGAATATCCAAACTGCATCCACCCAGTTTTTAATTCACTTATAGTTTTACACGAGTTTTTCACTATTATTACACTGTGTTTTTGTTTTGTCCGTAAGCGGCTAAATAAAGGGTATACCCCATAATTATTTTTAACTTTAAATTTTGAGATATCATTTTGTGGAATAGACGCCCAACTGTTTCATCTTTATTGGTGCTACTATTTCACTTTAGTCTTTTTTCTCTATCATATTACTTCACTACAGAGGGATTTGGATAAGTTGGGAGACTGGGTAGGCAAATGACAGATGAGATTCAATACAGATAAATATAGTCATTATTTAGGAATAAGGAACCAACAAATCACTTGTACATTTAATGGGGTTGAGTTAGAGATAAGATTAAATGAAAAGGGTTTGGGAACTCAGGAACAGTATGAAATGTCATTCTGCTATTGCAAAAGCTAAGGTAAAGTGCTTTAATGTATAAAACGGAGTATTGGTTCACATAATTAAAATGTAATTTTTTTTACACTGATCAGTCAGGCTTTGTTAGTGGCAGACAAGGCTCTGAAAATACCAGGAAAATACTGAACATCATATCACACATGCAAACATCCACAGTTGAGGGTCTTCTCCTTGCACCAGATGCGGAGAAGGCCTTCAACAGGCTCAACTGGCAATACATGGAGCAGGTTCTCCTTAAATTTGGTTTTCCGAGGGAATCTTGGCTCTCTACCACCAACCGACAGCTAATGTTGCCAACGCTGGGTTTTTGTCTACTCCATTTAAAATTACTAATGGCTCTAGTTATTACTAATTACTAGTTATTACTAATTACTAATTACTAATGGCTGTCCCCCCTATTATTCATCCTACCCTAGAACCGCTAGCCCACAACATTAGACACCACCCTGACATCAAGGGAGTGAAAGTTTATGGTGGAGAGTTCTGCTTGTCAATGTTCGCTGATGACATACTATTGTCCTTGGAAGAGCTGACCACCTGGGTACCCTGCTCCAGTTTCTGCAAGAGTATAGCTCTATTTCCTATTATAAACAAAATCAATCTAAAACCCAAGCTTTGCCGATAGGGTTGCCGGCAATGTAGTACAACACCTCAAAAAAACATACAACTTTGACTGGAGGAAATCTAATTTCACCTATTTATGGGTCAAAATCACACCTTCACTACAAAGCATCTACAAGTTAAACTATACACTGGCCTTCTCGAAATGGAAAGCGGTCAAGCTATTGTGGTTAGGAAGGGTAAATAAGACCAAGATGATAATAATACCTAAATTGTTCTACTGTTCGATTAATAATACATATATCTGGAACTCACCTGCACCACGTCTGCCCTTCTTCCTCTTACAGAAACACACAAACCAGGTAGGAATAGGCCTACCCAACATAGCTACCTATCACAAAGCCTCCATACTGAATCAGCAATTAAATTGCATACACACAAAGGCAAACTACAATGGGTTGACATGGAAAAAGAACTGACACCAGGGGACGCACTGACTGACCTCCTATGGACGTCCAAACACTTACGACCAAAATCTCTGCAACTGTTCCCAACTACGTTGATCACCTTATGCCACTGGGTACAATTCCAAGCACAACTTGGTGAAGACAACAAATTCCATAGAGATGCACCACTGACAGCCCTCGCAGCCCTGTCTCCATGGGTCACACTGAACACATGGCAAAAAAAGAATATAGGATCCATCGGGGACATCTGTCGCCACGGGTCTATAATACCCTTCCTGGAGCTTCAAAGCATATACCAACTACCAAACTCCTATATTTTTCAATTTCTACAAATAAAAAGCATTATTACCTCTCACGTGCAACTGACTGACGTCATACCTGTACATTTAGCCAAAAGCGTATGTATTATTTATGATAGGTGCTGGAAATCTCCCGGCAAGTCCAAGCCCAAAGCCCTCTCGACATGCTATAAGGCCCTATTCAGATTCGCCTCTGCGGATACATTCTCCTTCATTAAACACTGGACCCTAGAAACCGATAGCAACTTCACACTCCAAGACTGAACATGGTCCATCAATGCAATGAAAGGTATCACTAAATGCTACTCACACATAGAGGTGCATAGAAAACTAGTATATAGATGATATCTTACGTTTAACATGCTCCATATTATGTACCTGATGACCTCTAGCTCCTCGCTGCTGGCAATGTGAGGAGGCAGAGGGCAACATGACATATGGTGGAAGTGTGCCGCCATTACCCCTTTGTGGGATGAAGTAGCATGATTATTCTCAAGCTTGAAATTACACAATATTATACCGAACACTAGAATGTACCTGTTCCTTCTTCTTCCTCCCAAGTTACCCAAATACACCAAGCATATGAGATTTTTAATCATACTGCCAGCCAGACATCTGATCACCCTCAATTGGAAGCAAACGACAAGTCCTTCCAAACTGCATGGCAACCATGGGTAGAATACTACGCTAACTGGGCTCAGTTATATAATTATGATATGGGGGCTAAGGAAAAGGGCATACATATTTGTGGGTTAGACTGAAGGCACGGTGTCAGGTCCTAGGGGTAGCACATGAGCACAATACACTAATTTGAAGGCTTGAGTGTCTTCCTTGCATGTCTAGCGAACGCTATAAACTTGGAGACACTCAACCCATCAAACAAGCAATCAAGCAAACAGACACCCTTTACTTAAGGTACTGAACTGAAACTGGTGGGTGAGTGTTGACCTCTCCCCCCCCCCACCCCTTTTGTTTCCCCTTTTTTTTCTGTACCCAATCCCCATTTCCAGGGTCAGATTAAGAGCCCATTGGGCCTGGTGGTGACAATTATGATGGGCCTAATTACAAAATCTTATCGAACAAAAACACTAAAACAGTCCTACCTGCCAAGCGTCATGTATCTGATGGTGCTGGAGGGAAACTCATAGGATACAGCTATAAGAAAACACATACCCACGCTTTCATCTTTCAATTAAATCCATACCCACTAACAGCAGTGTCCAGTAAAGCAGGAAGTATATGGACAGTAAAAGGGTGGGCCAGAACTGCCGGAAGGGGCGAACATAACCAACAAGGGGGCATATCTGTGTCCCTTAGTGTCTGTGTCCCCATGTCTCCCCGTATCCCCATTGTCACTAGGGGACATTGAGAGACATTGGGACACTGGGAGACATGGGGGATACTGTGATATATAGGGGATACTGGAGACTTGATAGAGACCTGGGTACAGGTCAAAACGTTGCGGTGTCCAATGAACCTGCTTAAATCTATCACAGTGAGTGCCTGAGATTTTTTTTATTTTATACTAGGGGACACTGAAACACTTGGGGGCACTGTGAGACATGGAGACACTGGGAGACTACGGGACTCTAGGAGACTAGGGGACACTGAGACACTACGGACACGGAGACACTACAGACACTGAGAGACATGGGGACACTGACATACTAGGGACACTGGCTGGGAGACATGGGGACACTGGGAGTGCCCAATGTCTCCCAGGTCTCAAAGTCGCCCAGTGTCCCCATGTCTCCCTGTTTCCCCCAGTGTCCCCATGTCTCTCAGTGTCCCCATGTTGGTCAGTGTCCCCTAGTGTTTGTATCCCCATGTCCCCCAGTGTCCCTTAGAGTCTGTGCCCCATGTCTCTCAGTGTCACTGGGAGAGACATGGGGACACTGAGAGACTAGGGACACAGACACCAGGGACACTGGGAGGCATGGGGATACTGAGATAATAGGGACACTGGCTGGGAGACATGGGGACACTGGGAGTGCCCCATGTCTCCCAGGTCTCAAAGTCGCCCAGTATCCCCATGTCTCCCTGTATCCCCCAGTGTCTCAGTGTCTCCATGTCTCTCAGTGTCCCCTAGTGTCTCAGTGTCCCCATGTTGCCCAGTGTCCCCTAGTGTTTGTATCCCCATGTCTCCAGAAGAGAGAGGCAGGGAGGGAGATGCTGTAACTTCTTATCCCTGCCTCTCTCCACACACACAGCGACCCCTACTGGCTGGCACTGGTATTCGAGAATAATCTCTGATCATACTGAGACTGACATTTGTATTGCCGGTATTGCAGTAATACCGGCACTGGCAGCCTCAAATACCTGAGAAATACTTCTGAGAAATACCTGGCAGCCCTAAGAAATACCTGAGAAATACACGACAACCCTAAAAGTAGTGTGTAAAAACAAAAAAAACACACTTTTTTTAAATCAATGGGCCTATTCCATGGGCTTGGGCCTGGAGCTGCAGTTCCATAAGCCCCTATGTTAATCCGGCCCTGCCCATTTCCCATCGTGTGCAAGTCAAGCTCTTCATACCTAGCTGCAGGTATGAGAGCAACCTTGGACAACTAAAATGATGTGAGAATTCACTGTTTGTTACCATTTGCACAGACGAAAGTGACTAATACCTATTAATGTAAAGCCTTATCTTGATTTGTATAAACACTGTTGCTATATCTTGATACAAACATTCTCTTTGTACCAGGCGAATATGAACTTCTCTTCACTTGTGTCCTTCACCTTTTATAAAAATTCAATAAAAAATTGATTGGGAAAAAAAATAAAAATAATTTTGCCTCTTTACAAAATAATGTTAAGAGCCCCACCTTGAATATGCACGGAAATTTTGGCCACCAGTTTTAAAGAAGGATATTGCAGAACTAGTAAATAAGCACAGGTGAGATACTTAATGAAAAACAGTTATGAGGAAACAAAAACAAACAAAAAAAAAGGTGCCTCAAAGGGGATATGATAGCACTATAAAAATATATGCAAGGCCAGTACAAACCAGTATGTGCTAACCTGTTCATTAGCAAAAATATACAACAGACAAGAGGTTACCCATTGAGACTGGAAGAAAGGCATTTCCGCTTACAGCAGAGGAAAGGGTTCTTTACAGTAAGAAAAATAAAGACGTGGAATTCTCTGCCTTAAGAGATTGTCTTATCAGATTCTATAGATAATAAAAAAATGACTTGGTTGCATTTTTGTATAAATGAATAATTCACGGATCTTATTGTCATCTTAGAGTGTGTGGCATAATTGGAAATGGCTACATTTGTGGGGTTTTTTTTTTGCCTTCTTTTGGATCATCAGCATAAAAGTATGGGCTTCAGGGTTGAAGTTAATGGATTTTAGTCTTTTTTGAATTTAGTCCAAATACCACCAGGATATTTTTTTATGTAACAGCTCTCATTCAAAACAGTAGATATGGTAATCTTAAAGGACACAAACATCTATATGGGCCCAATTTGGACATTTCCGCTTAGGGGTGTACTCACTTTTGTTGCCAACGGTTTAGACATTAATAGCTTAGTGTGGAGTTATTTTAAGGGGACAGCAAATTTACACTGTTATACGGGCTGTACACTTACTACTTTACATTGTAGCAGAGTGTCCTTTCTTCAGTGTTGTCACATAAAAAGATGTAATAAAATATTTACAAAAATATGAGGGGTGTACTGACTTTTGTAAGATACTGTATGTGAGAGGACTTTTTGCCTAGAAATTTAGACATTGTAGGTCCTTAATTTGGAAGGGAGGAGGTTAGATGCTAATCCAGGAAATACTGGAACTCACTGCAACAAAGGAACTCATCCAGGTGAAACTGATATTGTTCCCTAAATGCCAAAATAGGCATTGGTTCAGCTTGGAAACATTTTAAGAACATAAACATTATAGAGTTATTTTACACTATGCATGTTATTGTGAATACTATCTAAAACATCAGTGCAGACCTAAGCTAACTGCCTGATCAGCTTGCAGTGAGCTTGATGGGAGAATAGTTCCGAGACAACTCAAAAGAGGCCGTTTGGAAAGCGGACACAGAGCTGCGGCCTACCAGCGGATGCAGGCGCGGGAGAGGCGGCCGACCTCCCCGCCGGCGGTTCTGCGAGACAACGCCGCGGCGAATAGGGCTCTGTTCACCCCCCCCCTTGCCAGTGAGGGATATCCCGGCATTACCAATCGACTGATCAGCTAACAGGCTCTGCCTCAAGCGGGACTTACTTGATCCGCACTGAAACACAGTCAAAGCCAAAATGGCGACTACCATACCTCTAACATGCGGCCTGCTGGAGAATTACGAACAGCGACTGGACACACTATTTAAAGACCTCTGGCAGAAACTATGGCGCAGAGGGGCACAAACTACAGGGAAGACCAACAAGCGACGTCACTCACCTCCTGGTGGCCTGAAACACGAAACATGCGGACCAACCCGACCAACCGCCAAAACACAGAAATCGGGAGAGAACAGAGCCACAACTGGCCCAGAGTCACCCAAAGCTTACTGCTGCCCTGCAGGGCTGAGAACTCGACAGGCGGGAGCTCTAGGAGGAACGTGCCCAAAAAGAACGGCCGAAGCAATCAAGCAACCACGACCCAAACGAAGGCCCTCTCATGCAATTCCCAGCAAAGCCGCAGGGACCGCTGAGCACCTCATCGTTACTGCACGGCGCCACCCTTCAGGATCAAGAGCCCGACAAACGGGACGACCAAGAGGCCGGCGGCCTAAGAGAACGGCAGCCACCGTTCAGCAACGGCGTTTTAAAAGTGGGTCTTCTCGTTACCTACTCAGATGGGCCGCGGAGGCCACCCTACGCCTCACAAATCGGAGTATCCTACAAACCCCAACGGCCTACTCGCGGATCTCATCCACACACCAAGAGATCGACCCCCCCTGTGGCGGGCAGGCAGGCCTACACAACGACTCAAGGGGTGACGACCTTATACCAGCAGCTGGCGTGGGTTAAGTGACTCTAGTGATCGCTACATTAACTGCCCTAATTATGCCGACCTTCTCGCTATTAGTCAGCTTAGCACAGATGTTTTGCCTTATAATTTTTCTGTGGCTTAGCCTAAATGTGTTCCCTGGCACTCCTCTAAGTTGTTTCTTGTACAAACCTGATACAAACCTTAGTACCAACGTGATTTATCTTGCCTTACCTATCCATATGCCTACAACTGTTTACTCTTATATGTATAGTTTTAAGTACCAAAGTAGTCAGGAAGCTGCAGACAAATCTACTCTTAATTTTATTGTTATTGCATAGACGTATCTACCTAAGTAACTTTACCACTAAAAATTGTGCATGTTTTCTCAAGGCCACTGTTTAATATATATATGTTCCCATATTGATAAACGCTGTTGTGGCGCAAGTCTATATTTTGTAACCACCTGCACTTCAAAATAAAGAATAAAATAAAAAAAAAAAAGAGGCCGTTTGCCTCCTGTAGAAAGAAATGATTCAAGGCTCTGAAACGCATTCATTCATTATGAATATAGATGTATAACATTGTGTTCATTATCTGTGATTACATTCACTAATCCCTGAATTTATGAAGAGTCTATGCTCACAATATTTCCATACACATGGGACCAGATGACCTGGTTTATAAGATTAATTTGATTTTTTTCATAGATCAGATTAGGTATAGAACAATAGTTTGCAGCCTTCTTAATCACTACAATTTTAATTGAAGATAATGCAGCACATTTCCTAAGCTACCACTGAGAAAATATCTCTTGATTAGTGCAAGAACTAAATTCTGAGTATTGTATGTCTTATTTACTGGACTCTAAGTATGTCCATACTATAGTAAAGTTATGGACTGACTTCAGTAATACGATACCATGTGTAAAATGACTTGGGATAGAATTACTTCAATTCACAAAAATATTAGCCGATAAGTGAAAATGTGTTGTGGTGGTTGAGATTGAAGTAATACTGTGTTTGTTTCTATATGCAGAATGCTGCAAATATTTACTTGGTTCTCCCGAATAGCACAGAAAATAATTTCACTTGTCAATAAATTTACATTTTAGTGCCAGTAGATCAGTTTTTGAAAAGAATGAATGTGTTGGCATCTCAGTGTTGACACTGACAATATATATTAGACATTTATCTAATGATATATGTGTGGGCTTAACATTTATTTAAATTCACCCCTGGGGATTAGAAATTCACCCCTGGAGATTAGAAATTCACCCCTGGTGAGTGTCCCTTGGTCCCTCCAGGGTCGCATTGGTGATTAGTTTTAGGACTGGCTGCTAGCATAGGACTTGATATATGATTATAAGAATGGGGCAGTACATCATTACCTCTGGGAGTTAGTAAAAAGTATAAACATACTTAGGTTCCAGGATAGATTTTCAAGATCTCTAAAACAATAAATTTATAGATAAAATGAATATATTTGATTATGACTTTATACCCTTACAACCATAGGCGTGTGCCGGGTGTGCCTGGGCACACCCTAATCCCCGCGGCCCACGCTATGTGCCTCCATGGGCCGATGAGGGAGATCAAAGATCTCCCTCACCGGCCCACAGCAGCATGGAGGGAGGAAGGAGCTCTAGCCAGAAGCTCCGCCGGGTTCCTCTCGCGAGGTTGGAGCATTGCCGCGGCAACGCTCAGATCTCGGCACCCTCACACACAGCACCCTTACACATACACACACAGCACCCTCACACACAGCACCCTTACACATACACACACACAGCACACACTAACAGCACCCTCACACACACACACAGCACCCGTACACACACACACACACACAGTTATGTCTGTTTGTGTGTGTGTATATATATATATATATATATATATATATATATACAGCGTGTGTGTTTGTGCTTTAGGGTGCACACCCTTATGCAATAGGCTGCGCACGCCTATGTGTCAGGGTTTCTTTGCTGTTTTAAACAGCAACCCTTTTCTGTTTCAGTGATTGAGTTTTCAGCTGCAATTACTATGAGCTCCTTCTGCTTGTTGCCACGGTTACTCACCTGTGAGCAGTAATCAACCCTGCTGCTAATCAGTTCTGCCTATTTAAGCAGCTAAGCCCAGAACCTCCTTGCCCTTGCATGGTTTCCTGTTTCCCAGAAGTCTCCTTGTTCCTGTGTTTCCTGTTTGTTCCTGGTTCCTGACTCCGGCCTTGTTCCTGACTCCGCTGCTCTCCGTGCTCCTGATCCCTGGCTTGTCTGACTACCCGCTCTGGTGACTGACCCCTGCTTGATTCCTGGACTTTGCTTTGTTATTTTATTGTTATTTATCAATAAAGGTGTGTTTGCATCTAGTTCCGTCTCTGTCTGGTTCCTGGTCCCTGACATTACGCAAGGGCCATGAATACAGAGGGTACAGGCAAGACACCTATACCTAACCTACTTACCCGGTGGGACCAGCAGAACCACCATTTGGACCAGTATGCCCATCTGGATCCAGTACCCGGCCAGCCTGCGATTGCGGCCGCCTCTGCCTCACTTTCTGTTCTAGCACCGGTTGTAGCCTCCAAACCTGTAGCGGCTAGAGGAATGACTGGGTCTGTCCCGCTCCCTCAGTATTTTGGGGGCAACCCAGCTCAGTACAGAGAATTTATAAATCAGGTTAAAGGATACCTTGAAATCCTGCCCCAGGCATTTCCTACAGACAGTGACAAAGTTCACTTCATGATTTCTTTGCTGTCTGAAAAGGCCCTAGCTTGGGCAAAACCTCTCTGGGAGGCAGAGAGGCCTATTATTTACAATTACCCTGAATTTGTTGCGTCCTTCAAAAGGGTTTTTGATATTCCAGCTCGCTCCACCCCTACTGCCGAACTACTCATGTCTAATGCTCAGGGCACAAAAACTATTGTTGAGTATGCCAGTGAATTCCGTACCATGGCAGCAGAAGGTGGCTGGAACAACGAGACTCTCCTGGCTGCCTTTGCACAGGGTCTCTCCGATGTGTTTAAAAATGAGATTGCAGCCAGAGAATTACCTAAAGATCCCGAGGAACTGATATCATTTGTCACCCTCATTGACATCAGACTCCGAGAGAGATCCTCATCCAGGGAGCGCCTGCGGAGGCCTCTTGTAAATTTGGCACCGAGCTTTTCTTGCCCACCCAAACCTCCCTCACCTCCTATGCCTCCTGGTCCTGAGTCCTCTGTCTGTGTGGAGCCAAGGCAGTTAGGCTTCTCACGCCTCTCGGTCGAGGAGAGAGCCTTCAGGAGGAGGGAGGGTCTGTGCCTATACTGCGGACACCACGGTCACATGTTAAAGTTTTGCCCGATTCGTCCGGCAAAGGGCCCGCACCCAAGATACTGTCAGGGGCAGATCTTGGGTGGTCTTTCTGCAGACCCAGAGATATGTGTGGGCAAACCCTTGGTGCCTATTATCCTCTCCTGGCCTGATTCATCCATTAAAACCCGGGCATTTCTTGATTCTGGGGCCGCAGGCTTGTTTATAGATTGTGCATTTGCATCAAAGCACTCTATACCCTTACAGTCTCGCAACTTTCCACTAGCCTTCGAAGCCATCGATGGCAGACCAATACAGCCAACCCACGTGACCCAAGAAACCGTGCCCATATCTCTGGCTGTAGGGGCTCTACATCATGAGACGATCCAATTCCAGGTCATTTCCTCTCCATATTACCAGGTTGTTTTGGGATACCGTTGGTTACAGAAGCATAACCCCACAATTGATTGGCACAAAGCTGAGATATTATCATGGTCCCAGCAATGCACATTTTCCTGTCTCCAGAAACCGGTCAAAGTTTTGGGCACATGTTCTGCCTCTTCCTTACCTGCTGAGTACCAAGAATTCCAAGATGTATTTGACAAAGGTCAAGCCAGCGTTCTGCCACCACACCGTCCGTATGACTGTGGTATCGAACTCCAACCTGGTGCCAATCCTCCCCGTGGCCGGATTTACCCACTGTCTGTAGCAGAGAATCGAGCCATGGAGGAGTATGTTACCGATGCACTGTCTAAGGGTTTTATTCGGAAGTCATCTTCTCCTGCCGGGGCCGGGTTTTTCTTTGTAAAGAAAAAAGATGGCGAGTTGAGACCCTGTATCGACTATAGGGGTCTCAATCGCATTACTATTAAGAATGCCTACCCCATTCCATTAATCACAGAGTTATTTGACCGCCTCAAGGGAGCAACGGTCTTCACCAAACTTGATCTGAGAGGGGCATATAATCTCGTTCGGATAAAAGAGGACCACGAATGGAAAACCGCATTTAACACCAGGAGCGGCCATTACGAATACCTAGTAATGCCCTTTGGTCTTTGCAATGCTCCGGCGGTTTTTCAAGAGTTTATAAATGACGTCCTGCGAGATATGCTGCAGCAATGTGTGGTGGTTTATCTTGATGATATTCTTATCCATTCCCCATCTCTCGAGAACCATCACGCAGACGTTTCTCGTGTTCTACAGAGACTTAGAGAAAATAATCTGTTCGGCAAATTGGAAAAATGTGAGTTTAACTGCAAACAGGTCACATTCTTGGGATATGTTATCTCAGATGCTGGATTCTCTATGGATCCTGAGAAACTTTCGGCTGTACTAAAATGGCCTCGACCTACGGGTCTTCGCTCTATACAACGTTTTCTGGGCTTCGCCAATTATTATCGGAAGTTCATACGCAACTTTTCTTCCTTGGTTAAACCTCTCACGGACATGACCAGGAGAGATGCTGATCCACAGCATTGGTCACCAGAAGCCATTACTGCCTTTGAGTCTCTCAAAGTCGCCTTTGCTGCTGCTCCTATACTGGCACACCCTAACCCTGCCTTACCATTCATTCTCGAAGTCGATGCGTCTGAGACAGGAGTAGGCGCCCTCCTGTCTCAACGTCCTAACCCTGAGAGCCCCAGGCATCTGTGCGGGTATTTCTTGAGGAAATTGAACCCGGCGGAATGCAATTACCAGATTGGTGATAGAGAACTTCTAGCCATAATTCTAGCTCTCAAAGAATGGAGGCACCTTCTTGAGGGTACTTCTGTGCCAATCCTCATCCTCACAGACCACAAGAATCTTACATATCTTTCCGAAGCTAAGCGGCTTTCCCCCCGGCAAGCTAGATGGGCTCTATTCCTATCAAGATTCAATTATGTGGTTTCTTACTTGCCCGGTACTAAAAACATTCGGGCTGATGCCTTGTCTCGACAGTTCTCCCCTCCATCTAGAGTGGAGATAACCCCTACTCCTGTGATTCCTCCGGACCATATACTGGCAACTATCCGTACTAACCTCACCTAACCCCTAGGCGAGGAGATTCTGGCTGCACAAAGTAATGCTCCTCCAGAGAAACCTTATGGCCGTTGTTTTGTACCTATTAACCTCCGTACGAAACTATTGAGTACATACCACGACTCCAAAGCAGCTGGACATCCAGGCAAAAACCAGTTAATCTGGTCCGTCTCCCGGCAATTTTGGTGGCCTAGTCTCCGTTCGGATGTCACCGCTTTTGTAGCTGCCTGTCCTGTGTGCGCTCAAAATAAAACCCCACGACGCCCTCCGTTGGGTCTCCTGCAAACCATACCTAATGGTGAACGACCCTGGACCCACTTGTCCATGGATTTTATCATAGATCTTCCGGTCTCCCGTGGCAATACAGTTGTTCTCATGGTTGTTGACCGATTCTCGAAGATGTCACATTGCATTCCCTTGAAAAAACTACCAACTTCCCAGGAACTTGCAACAATTTTTGCTCAGGAGGTCTTTCGTTTGCATGGGTTACCCAAAGTGATAGTCTCAGATAGGGGTAGCCAGTTCGTGTCCAGATTTTGGAGAGCTTTTTGTACGCAAATGGGAGTTCAGCTTTCCTTCTCCTCGGCCTACCACCCGCAATCCAATGGTGCAGCGGAACGAGCTAACCAAACACTGGAACAGTTTCTGCGTTGCTACATTTCTGACCACCAGAACAACTGGTCTGATCTGCTACCCTGGGCGGAGTTTGCCCACAATAGTGCGATTAATGCCTCCTCCCGGCTATCCCCATTCTTGGCAAACTATGGGTTTCAACCGTCCATGTTGCCTGATACGTTCTTGCCACAGGGGATACCGGCATTGGAGGAACATCTCAGGGAACTCCGTTCCACTTGGGTGCAGGTTCAGAATTCTTTGCAACGCGCAATGCAGAACTACAAACTCCAGCCCGACCGCAGACGCCTTCCTGCACCTACCTATCAGGTCGGAGAGAGGGTCTGGCTGTCTTCCCGCAACCTACGCCTCCGTGTTCCCTCACAAAAACTGGCACCCCGTTACGTTGGGCCATTTCGTATACTTCTAAGGGTTAACCCTGTAGCTTACGCACTTGACCTTCCTGCTAACATGCGCATCTCAAATGTTTTCCATGTTTCCCTCTTGAAACCGTTGGTTTGTAATCGCTACACCACCTCAGTGCCACGTCCACGTCCTGTTCTGATTGACAATCATGAGGAATATGAAATACGCAGCATCATTGACTCACGGGTCTTCAGAGGACAGATCCAATACTTGGTGCACTGGAAAGGATACGGTCCAGAGGAACGCTCCTGGGTTCCAGCCTTTGAATGTCCATGCACCATCCCTCCTTCGTTCCTATCACGCCCGCTTCCCCATGAAGCCCGGACCCACCAACAGAGATGGGGGGAGTCGTTGAGGGGGAGGTTTTGTCAGGGTTTCTTTGCTGTTTTAAACAGCAACCCTTTTCTGTTTCAGTGATTGAGTTTTCAGCTGCAATTACTATGAGCTCCTTCTGCTTGTTGCCACTGTTACTCACCTGTGAGCAGTAATCAACCCTGCTGCTAATCAGTTCTGCCTATTTAAGCAGCTAAGCCCATAACCTCCTTGCCCTTGCGTGGTTTCCTGTTTCCCAGAAGTCTCCTTGTTCCTGTGTTTCCTGTTTGTTCCTGGTTCCTGACTCCGGCCTTGTTCCTGACTCCGCTGCTCTCCGTGCTCCTGATCCCTGGCTTGTCTGACTACCCGCTCTGGTGACTGACCCCTGCTTGATTCCTGGACTTTGCTTTTGTTATTTTATTGTTATTTATCAATAAAGGTGTGTTTACATCTAGTTCCGTCTCTGTCTGGTTCCTGGTCCCTGACACTATGCTTACAACACCTGATCTGGAATAATAAAATTGACCACAACATCATACGATGTTTTGGTTGTGGAGCAGATAAAATGTCCCTGCCTTTTTCCATGCATTGTATTGGGTGTACCTTGTGTGGCTATCTGAAAAAAACTCTACATCGCTAGCAATTTAATCCGTTATTTGGGCGTTGAATCTATTTTTATTTTCTTCCAAAGTAAGATCATGGTCTTTGCCTTAGCAGTTTGCATTCTCACTGTGGAGAGAGTTCTTAGGTATGTAGTATTTTTTATCTTGCAATGGAATAAAAGATTAGACTAGATAAGGACAGGCAGCTGAGAACCAGCGTCAGACAAATATTTTAAATAATGAACCAATGATTTGAAAACATTTAAAGTGTGATTTACAAATGTGAGAATTCAGACTGAATTCAAACTGATTTAAATTTCAGGCCAGAGTATCTGAACTGGTAGCATAGCTGACAGGTATTTTTTCCAGTTTAATTTATCAGTACTTTAATTTAAAATTCACTTTGAATTGACCATAAAGTCTCAGCAAAAGGTCTTGAAGTCTTATGAGAATTACTTTGTTAGAAGAAAAAACTTTTTTTAGAGCAAGAGCTTGGTAACCAGGGGCGAATAATAGTAAATGTGTGTTCATAAGATAGTTGTCATACCTACTACACATGCCAGACGTTAACCAACGGTCCAAATACAATAAAATACACAAGATTACATTTATTTCATAAAATACAGACATGCAACATATCCCCAGATAGCTTAGGTCTGAGCACATCTTATTACTGAATGGCGCTCAGACCACACACATACAGTTCAATTGCCATGGAGCCAAAGTCTTTTATTACACGAATAGGCTCCATGGCATAGCTATCTGGGTTAAATGAGTTCATTCAGTAAATCCGAGAATCTACCGAACGCCAGAGCAGAAATACATGACTAGACCTTTCTGCATAGGAAAATAAAGTATTTAAATGCCGGTCCATAGTCAAAAAGCAGCAGGCAGGCAACCAGGCTCCTCCAATGCACAGGGGCGAGATTGGTCTTGTCACAGCACCTTTTTGCTGTTATGATCTGCTGCAAACTAGGTGGAGGTGTTAAATGTACCAAGGGACTGGAGACTGTGTAAAAGGGAGCAGATTTTTAATAGTTTGATCTTCAGGTTGAAGACTAGTGGTCCTGGAAAGGATCATTTGCAAAACCTGCGAAAACAAAGTATTCTATGATCAAATTGCTTCATTATAGCTTCACAGGAATTGTTGCCCCATGTTTGCATGGCCCTGTTGTGTTGTCAAGGACAGATGCTTTAACTCACAAACAATGAGACAAGTAGAACCTTCTGCACAATAAAGATGTATTACTAGGAATTATAGAGGCCGGACTTAACGTATAGAAATATGAGATATAGGTAGATTTGGGAGAATAGGCACCAAACAAGACAAGACAGAAGAACCCAGAACCAGAGCAGGACAGAAAGCAGAACCCAGTACATGTACACAATACATGAGGGAAACATGAACAGAACAAGGAAAGGGCAGGACAGGACAGGAAGGACTGTAAATGAACTGGGAATACAATACAAATGAAACGAGACAAGAGATACAAGGCAAAACAAGAGGAGACATAACTAAGTACTATATATGTAATAAACATTGGAGATTTAGACATACATAAATGGCCAAGATGTATGCAGCCCACCAGTGCGTCAAAGTGCTCCAATTACAGTGGGTCCTAACTGCCTAGATATGCATGACTAAATAAACAACAATAAAATACACACAGTACTTACCTGCAAAGAAAGGAGCAGAGGAAATGAGACCACTGCTTGCAGAAACAAAAAGGATTAATTGACAAAGGAACGGGTGTTGTAAAAAAAAAAAACATTTAAAGAAATCCAGGAGACTGGGAATTCCAGGAACGGAATAAAGGAATGAACCCAGCATAAAGAAAACCAGACGTAGAATAGAAAACCAGAAAAACCAAGAAAAACTAAATAAGAATTGTAAAAAGATTACTGGATACCAGAAGCCTAGGCCAGACATCTGCGCAGAACGGAACAGGACGTGACAGAGCCAACATAATGGTGATGGGAGCTAAATTAGACCATAGTGGCCTCTTTGAAGATGTCTGTGGGATATAATGAACATGTCAAGTCTGATATATATCTGCATGGTGTGTGAGTAAAATGTGAAATCTCTAGTTGAAGGGTGAAGGGTGGAGGGTGTGCCAACAAACCATGAGTTGGTGTAAGTATAGGATATTTACTTCTGGATGTGCTATCCAATATCAAGTATAACACGTCCAGCCCTTCCTAAACTGTGTTTCCTGAAAGTAGCATACTTGAGCTTGGAATCTATCAAATTTCCTTTAAACAATGGAATGTTTCTCAGGGGTATTAAGGCCCCTGATATTAAGTGAATGAAATTTAACCCCTTAAGTCCGGAGGGCGTACTATTACGTCCTTTTAAAAGCGGCTCTAAACGCCGCCGGACGTAATAGTACGCCCTCCGGTTTTTAGTAACTTACCCGGTCGCCGGCGGTCCCACGCCGGCGATCGCGGTTGGGGGGACTCCCAGGGAGCCCCACCGCGGCACATCTTCCTCCTCCGGTGCCTCCCGGTCATGTGAGAGTGAGGTCCTTGCGAGGACCTCACAATCACATGGCCGGTATAGCTGGCTCAGGCATTGCCAGCAGGGGGACCAACTGTAATGACAGTTGGTCCCCCTGCTGGCTGAAAATAAAATAAAAATAATGTTAAAAGTGTAAAAAAAATTTTTTATACTTAGATCATATATATATATATTATATATATATGATCTAAGTTTATATATACACATATACATACACACACATACACCGTCTAGGTGTATTTTAATATTAATATATATAGAATTATATATATATATTAATATAAAATTACACATAGACTGATACTGATTAAATATATATATAATTATTGTTATATATATATTTATAAATAATATAAAAAAAATAAATATGTAAATACGTAAAAAAATAAAATAAAATAAATAATTAAAAATAAAATATTAAAAAATATATAGATGTGTTTTATTTCGTTCTAACTGTATTGTGATATTAATATATGTATATTTATATCAAAATACACGTAGAACGAAATAATATATATATCTATATACATAAATATATACGTATATATCACTATATATATACCTATATATAAATAAAAATATTAAAAAAAAAATATATATATATATACGTATATATACACATATGTATATATATACATATATTAATTCTACACATATATTTATGTAATAATTTTACATAATTAGGTATCCTAATTAATTACAATTAGCGGGACCTGCCTGACCACCCATGCCGAAAGTATAGGGAATTTAATTTGCTAGCACTATATTTAACCCTATAACTTTCCAAGACACCATAAAACCTGTACATGGGGGGTACTGTTTTACTCGGGAGACTTCGCTGAACACAAATATTAGTGTTTCAAAACAGTAAAATGTATTACAACCATGATATCGCCAGTAAAAGTGACGTTTTTTGCGTTTTTCACGCACAAACAGCACTTACAGGGACGATATTATTGCTGCAATACTTTTTACTGTTTTGAAACACAAATATTTGTGTTCAGCGAAGTCTCCTGAGTACAACAGTACCCCTCATGTACAGGTTTTATGGTGTTTTCAAAAATTACAGCGTCAAATATAAGGCTTGTGTTTAATTTTTTTCACATTAAAATTCGCCAGATTGCTTACGTTGCCTTTATGACCCTATGGTAGCCCAAGAATGAAAATTAACCCTATGATGGCATACCATTTGCAATAGTAGACAACCAAAGGTATTGCAAATGGGGTATGTCCAGTCTTTTTTAGTAGCCACTTAGTCACAAACACTGGCCAAAATTGGCGTTTTTTGCATTTTTCACACACAAACAAATACGAACGCTAACTTTGGCCAGTGTTTGTGACCAAATGGCTACTAAAAAAGACTGGACATCGCTTATTTGCAATACCTTGGGTCGTCTACTATTGCAAATGGTATGCCATTATGGGTGTAAATTTATTTCCTGGGCTACTATACAGTCTCAAAGGCAACGTAACCAATCTGGCGAATTTCAATTTCAAATGTAACACGCTATATTTGACCCTGTAACTTCCCAAAACACCATAAAACCTGTACATAGGGGGTACTGTTTTACACGTGAGACTTTGCTGAATACAAATATGTGTATTTTATTGCAGTAAAAGCAAACAGTATTATGACATTGACAGTTAAAATGTCATGTAGAACGAAAAAAATCAAAAAAATCTTATTTTGTCCCATTTTTTTCATATTAAATTATGTTTCATAGCTAAATATTTGATATTAAATGAAAGCCCTGTTTCCCCTGAATAAAATGATATATAATAAGGGGGGGTGCATTTAATATGAAAGAGGTGAATTACGGTTGGACAGACATATAGCGCAAATGCCAAGTTTTGTTTACGTTTTGTTTCGTTCACAACTTGTACATTTGGCTGCGGTGTTAAGGGGTTAAGGCTAAACATTGTATTCTAACTAATCATTATTGAAACAATTGTAATATAAGTGCTGTATGTAGCAAGTAATGTGACCATGATGTTGAATAAAAATAAAACAAAACTAGCTACAATTTGAACTGAACATAAAGGTAAATATTAAAAACTTTTACTCCATTGAAAAAGCCTATTGGCAAAACGCATTTGGATGTTATTTATTTGTATTTTAACCAATAAAATATTTGTGGTCACTGCATTTGTGTAGAGTGCCAATTATCTTTTTTATAATTAATTATATATTTATTTTATATTCTACATACTACCTGGCGTCAACTACCCTGTACTCCAAAGAATCTTGGGTGGGGATCATACCACCAATGCTGTTACCATAGAGCAGGCATAGGCAACCTTCGGCACTCGAGATGTTTTGGACTACACCTCCCATGATGCTTTGCCTGCATTATGGGTGAAAGAGTATTATGGCGGATGTAGTCCACAACATCTCGAGTGCTGAAGGTTGCCTATCCCTTCCATAGAGCATTAAGCCTGCTCTATCTTTGTGAGTATATTCTTACTATATTTTATTGATTTATCGTATTTTATTGCGAGCACTATCGTTGCCTTTTTTAATTTATCCTTGAGTTCCTGATACCTCCACCTTGAGGACACTCACACCATATCCTATAAGTGGGGATTGTACCGCTTTATGCAATATATGCTAGTGCTGGCTAGAGCGCTGCTAAATATGAGTACAACATCATTACTTTATTATACCTACTGTATCAGACAAATTGCATTATTGGTTTTTGTCTACTTTTATCTCTTCTATATATATATATATATATAGTTTAATATATATATATATATATATATATATATATACGGACATCTGAGAAACAAAAAGACACTTTCTTCAAGCTTAAGAGATCTACCCTGTATCAAGTACCTATCATTGCATTTACCTCTATTATAGAGAAAATACTCTCATATTGGGACGATATATATAAGTCTTGTATCAATTTTTGTTAAATCTGTTTTATTCAAGTCATCACAATAAACAGTTCTTCCATGCAGGGGATGAAGCAGAGACCGTGCACACAGTGTGGAAAAACAGATACCGGTTGATATTGTCACTAACTTTATTTATTTTTTTGCGTCTGTTATAACTTTAGGAAAAGCTTACCAACGTATACACAATGAAAGCAATAGTGTACTGCGATTATGCACATAAGTTGCATGATGATATATATAGTGCAACGAAAAGCATAACATGTTACAGTGTGGCTGAGTAAATATATTTCAGCATAACATGTTACAGTGTGGCTTAATAAATATATTGTTGATGTAAGGCCTAAATGAGTTGTTGTGCGCAGGTAGGCCATATATAATATGTAGTTTAGCCTGTAAGGCATGCACTGTAATTACCCAATATATAGGGGCATTAAGATTGTGCTAATGGATGTAATGAAATGAAGCTAACATGCACATAAGTGTACTCAAACAATGGTAAGTATCAATAGGAGGCATGACTACGGCGTGAAACTAAGTATGGAATCATAGTCATCCTAAATAATCACAGTTAGTACCTTCCGTGTAGACCAATAACATAAAATAGGAAAATAAATACGGCCAGAACAATAAACTAATAAGATGCAATATTAAAACCAGGTAATTATGTCATACAGCAACAGTAACGTAAACAATAATAACGTATGTAGTTAGCAGCTTACCTTGATTGGGGACAGGGTAATAAAAGCATGCGTGATGTCCTCTCCGAGTGTTCTCAGGACTCAGTAGGTACACGCCTGGTTAGGAGGTGATCTTCTAAAGTAAAAATAAAAAATAAAAAATAAAAATATGTCCCCTTCGTCCCTTCCACCCCATGAAACTAAAGACCCATTCCACTCTGTCAGGGGCTGCCACTGGGTTTCTTTGGAGGCCTTCAAGGGCGTAGGTGTCTCAGATCAGCATAAGCAAGGCTGTTCCAGCTGAGAGTCCACAGCACCAAAGGCACTCGGGGCCCGCCAAGCCTGGGACTCTCCCCAAATAGAGTCCGCGGTATCAGCAACCTCCTGCACCTGCGCTGTACCGCTGGTATCCCGGCCGGGGACATGTGTAGCCTCATGATGCCTCGCCCGTCGCTGGCCACCTCTCTGAGGCAAAGCGCACAGGACCTCACAGCCACTGGTCCGTCGGAAGCCCCGGCACCCACCCAACTGGGCTCACAGCTACTGTGGCAACATCCTCTGGATCCCACTCATCATCCAGTGGTCAGGTTTACATGCTCAGCCTCCTCTCCAGTCCGGGGGCACCCCACCCCTGAGATCTTTTCTGGATCCTGGATCTGTGGTGTGGGAGACCCCCTGCAATGTCATAGCTGCGCCTCCGTTTCGCAGAGTTGAGACGGTGTTTGCTGTAAAGGGAGGCTGGTGGCTGCAGTCCTGTGCAAAGGGAGGCGGCTGTCTCAGCAGGCCCATCTCAGCCAGCCATTGGTCCACCAAGTCTGTGCATTTCTTGAGCGTGGTGCGATGGAGGGTGTGGGGGGGGGAGAGGGAGAGCAGGGCCAGACTCCATTCAGTTCGGGTCCATTTGGATTTTTGTGAATATCCCTGTAAGTATAATGAAGAAAGAACTAAATATTGATAAATGTAGCTTACAAGAACACTACAGAAGATGCTAAAAGAAAGACGACAAGGATTTTTCGTGAATTATAACATGCTGTAAGATAGCGTTGCTGCCAGCAATCCTTGAAGCAAAAAAAACTATTGAACTTCAAACCGATATTCATCGTAAGTGAACAAAGCTCAAACACAAGACACTCAGATCCAACATACATAGTGAAATCCACAGGACAGATGTCTTGCCTCTCAGTTACTGGGTTTCAATTTCCTGTCACAGGTGGAACTTTAGGAGATAATTTTGGTGAAATAACTGTGGCCGTAATGTACCATCTACATCAAGCATGTCAAACTCAAAGGCTAACACGGGCCCAGGGCTAGACTGCCTCACCAGGATACCAGGAAATTTCCCTGTGGGCTGGCGCACTTAGGGCCGGGGCAGACAGCCGTAATGTTAATGTCCTTTTAATGATTAAGAAGGTAGGTGCTGGGGGCTGGTGAATCTGCCTTTGGGCAGCAGGCTGCCAGAGGGAGCACTCAGGCTCCCTTTTACAATTTCCAGCACCACCTCAACATTCAAGCCCAGCCAGCTGCATGCAAGCTCAGTCCGCCCACAAGCTCCATCTCCCGCACACAAGCTCCGCCCCCACACACAAGCTGCTGATCTCACCTGCTGGAAGAGGCCGGAAAATGGCTCCAACAGCGTTCGGTGCCAGGTAGGCTTCAGCACATGATTATGGTTTTGTGTGTGCGCCTGCTAGTGAGTGAGGTTGTATATGTGTGTGACAGTGAGCTTGCCTGTAGGCAGCATGTGTGTGTCAGTGAGCTTGTCTAGTGAGCATCTGTGTGTCAGTGAACTTGTCTGTAGGCAGCATGTATGTGTCAGTGAACTTGTCTGTAGTGAGTATATGTGTGATAGTGAACCTGTCTGTAGGCAGCATGTGTGTGTCAGTGAACTTGTCTGTAGTGAGCATGTGTGTGACCGTGAACTTGTCTGTAGTGAACATGTGTGTGACAGTGAGCTTGTCTGTAGTGACCATGTGAATGTCAGTGAGCTTGTCTGTAGGTAGCATTTGTGTGCCAGTGAACTTGTCTGTAGGCAACATGTGTGTGTCAGTGAGTTTGTTTGTAGTGAGCATGTGTGGCAGTAAGCTTGTATGTAGTGAGTATGTGTGTCAGAGTAGGCTTGTCTTTAGGCAGCATGTGTGTGTCAGTGAGCTTTTCTGTAGGGAGTATGTGTGTCAGTGAGCTTTTTCTGTAGTGAGCCTGTGTGTATCAGTGATCTTATCTGTAACTAAGGTTTTGTGTGTCAGTTAGCTTATCAGTAAGTAAGCTTTTATTTGTCAGTGAGCTTGTCTGTAGTAAGCATGTGTGTGTCCGTGAGCTTGTCTAGTGAGCTTGTGTGTGCGTTTCAGTGAGCTTGTTTGTAGTAAGCATGTGTGTCTGTGAGTTTGTCTATAGTAAGCATGTGTATGTGTGTCAGTGAGATTGTCTGTAGTGAGCATGTGTATGTGTATCAATGAGCATGTGTGTGTCCTTCCCCCAATTTAATACACTGCCTCCTCATTCCAATACAATGTCCCACCTCCCTCCTCCAATTTAATACACTGCCCTACCCCCCTCCCTCCAATTCAATACACTGCCCCACTTCCATCCCCCCAATTTAATACAATGCCTTCCCTCCCATCACTCTCAAACACTGCCCCTCTCCCGCCCATCCACCCCATTTAATACACAACACTACAGGAAGGTTCCCCCAAGCTCCTCTTCCCCTACCTTATGCCGTCTTCCAGTCCAGCCCTGCGTAATCTTCTTTGCTCAAGCAGGTAATCTTCTTTGCTCAAGCAGGTTCCTTTAACACTGTGAGCAGAAGGGTAGGGGGAATGGCTGGCCTGCTCTGCACGCAACCTGCCACACTGTGCACTGTAGCGCCGCTGCGCAGACGCCAGATAGGACTCCATGCGCTTTATGTGCATATCCGGTGGCCAGCATGGAAGAATGTTTTGTGCTCTTGCGGCCGCTGGTCACTGGATCACACGATGGGCTGCGGCCCACGAGAGGGTCACAGCACAAAGCGGGCCCCAGGGTAGTCGGCCTAACAGAAACATTCTCACTATTCCTGTAAGTCAGCCTGGCAAATTCACCCCTTGTAGATTCTACTTTACTGGTACAAGTTCCCAAGTCCTTTATATTATTTTTGATATTGCTTGCTACTTGGAGGATTTGAGTGTTTAATTAGACATACTTGTCAAAAGATTCTCCATACACCCCATGCAACATCCTAAATCTCACAGAGGCTGAATTAAAACATCTCAAAAAATATATTGCAGAGAACCTAGCAAAAGGGTTTATCAGACCATCAACATCTCTGGCAGGGGCAGGTATCTTCTTCATTGGGAATAAGGATGGAGGTCTCCGCCCCTTCATGGATTATCGAGCTTTAAATAATATCACTATCAAAAACTGATACCCTTTGCCCCAGATCCATGAACTTCTAGACAGGCTCAGACAAGAAAACATCTTCAGCCTACAATCTAGTCCACGAGTGTGATGAGTGAAAGATGGCCTTGAGAACCTGGTATGGGCACGTCGAGTACCTAGTCATGATTTGCAACGCCCTTCTCCTGCAACTGTGTTCCTCTACAAGCAAAACAACTGGTAGGTTGGCAGAAAATGGGAATTGTAACCACCCCAGGCTGTGTAGCACCACAGGAACCGTCCTTTTGTTTTGTTAAGCATGTGCAGTCCTAATCTGATGCTTGAACAGTATTAAATGTATCCATGGGTGTCTGGCAGCCGGCTTTTAAGTGAAAAGCTGGATGCTTTGCACCCTTGGCAGCATGACTCTGTAGATCCTCACTAAAATATTCTATAGAATTTATATGATTGTATATCCTTGCTCATCGGTCAAGCCATGCCCTCCTCAGATACATATTTATTCAAAGATTTACAGTGATATCTAAGTAATGATAAGGTTAGTAGGTTGAAATTAATTTTTGTATTTACTTTGTGACACACACGCACATAAAGTATGTGTACACACACACACACACACACACAGAATGCCTGGGCAAAACAATCTGCATGTCAATTTAGTTTTTGCCCTGGTGCAATCTCCAACTGTAAATCTAAATCTCAGTATCTTACTTAATAGCAGAATTTAATACAGGAACATTTTGGTCCAAAATAGGGACCTTTATCAAGATGGTTATATGATGGTTTCATGTTTTAGAATTCTGCAGTGCACTGATTGTGTTGTCATCCATACAGTGTACAGTTTGATACTAAGGGGGTTTATTTATTTAAGTCAGAACAGGGACATATATGTGCATTTCTGAGCAGAAGCTGCTGCAATTTTATTTATCTTATAGTGGAAATAGCTGCTACCTGACAGTATAACTCTCTCTAATTAGTGATGTCCCGAACGGTTCGCTGGCGAATAGTTCGCTGGCGAATAGTTCCTGGCGAACATCGCTTGTTCGCGTTCGCCACAGACGGCGAACATATGCGCTGTTCGGTCCGCCCCCTATTAGTCATCATTGAGTAAACTTTGACCCTGTACCTCACAGTCAGCAGACACATTCCAGTCTGTGTAATGTAATTGCAGTTGCCTGCCTGCCAGCCTGTGTGTCAGGCTCACAGCATATACTGTGCCCACTTGCCCAGTGCCACCACTCACTCACTGGTGTCACAATAGCTTGCATTTAAAAAAAAAAAAAAACTTTTTTGACTGTAATATAATAGCAGTCAGTTTCCTTCACTAGTGTGCATTTCAGGGCCTGCCCAGTGCCACCACTCACTCACTGTTGTCACAATAGCTTGCATTTAAAAAAAAAAAAAAAACTTTTTTGACTGTAATATAATAGCAGTCAGTTTCCTTCACGCGTGTGCGTTTCAGGGCTTGCCTGAGCACAGTGTCACACCAGTGCAACTCATATCTGGTATAACAGTAGTGTACATTTAAAAAAAAAAATACAATTTTGACTGTAATAGATTGAATAGCAGTTAGTTGTCTGCCAGCGTGTGTGTCAGGCTCACAGCGTATACTGTGCCCACTTGCCCAGTGCCACCACTCATATCTGGTGTCACAATAGCTTGCATTTAACAAAAAAAAAACTTTTTGGACTGTAATATAATAGCAGTCGATTTCCTTACAGGACGTCCTTAGGCAGGCCAGGAAGGTGTGTGGCCATTTCAGGCGTTCCTACACGGCCATGGCGCACTTTTCCGATATCCAGTGGCGAAACAACATGCCAGTGAGGCGCTTGATTTGCGAGAGCCCTACACGTTGGAATTCAACACTCCTAATGTTCGACCGCCTGCTCCAACAAGAAAAAGACGTTAATGAGTATTTGTATGACCGGGGTGCTAGGACAGCCTCTGCGGAGCTGGGAATTTTTTTGCCACGTTACTGGACGCTCATGCGCAATGCCTGTAGGCTCATGCGTCCTTTTGAGGAGGTGACAAACCTAGTCAGTCGCACCGAAGGCACCATCAGTGACATCATACCATTTGTTTTCTTCCTGGAGCGTGCCCTGCGAAGAGTGATGGATCAGGCCGTAGATGAGCGTGAAGAGGAAGAGTTGTGGTCACCATCATCACCAGAAACAGCCTTATCAGCATCGCTTCCTGGACCTGCGGCAACGCTGGAAGAAGATTGTGAGGAAGAGGAGTCAGAGGAGGAATGTGGCTTTGAGGAGGAGGAAGACCAACCACAACAGGCATCCCAGGGTGATCGTTGTCACCTATCTGGTACCCGTGGTGTTGTACGTGGCTGGGGGGAAGAACATACCTTCAGAGAGATCACTGAGGACAAGGAACAGGACATGAGTAGCTCGGCATCCAACCTTGTGCAAATGGGGTCTTTCATGCTGTCGTGCCTGTTGAGGGACCCTCGTATAAAAAGGCTGAAGGAGAACGACCTGTACTGGGTGTCCACGCTACTAGACCCCCGGTATAAGCAGAAAGTGCCTGAAATGTAACCGAATTACGGCAAGTCGGAAAGGATGCAGCAGTTCCAAAATCAATTAAAAAGTATGCTTTACACAGCGTATAAGGGTGATGTCACAGCACAACGGGAATCTATCAGGGGAAGAGGTGAAAGTAATCCTCCTCCTCCCACGACCACGCCGGCAAGGACAGGACGCTTTACAGACGTGTTGTTGATGGAGGACATGCGGAGCTTTTTAAGTCCTACGCATCGCCACAGCCCTTCCGGGTCCACCCTCAGAGAACGACTCGACCGACAGGTAGCAGACTACCTCGCCTTAACTGCAGATATCGACACTCTGAGGAGCGATGAACCCCTTGACTACTGAGTGTGCAGGCTTGACCTGTGGCCTGAGCTATCCCAATTTGCGATAGAACTTCTGTCCTGCCCTGCTTCAAGTGTCCTGTCAGAAAGGACCATCAGTGCAGCAGGAGGTATTGTCACTGAGAAGAGAAGTCGCCTAGGTCAAAAAAGTCTAGATTACCTCACCTTTATTAAGATGAATGAGGGATGGATCCCGAAGGGACTGACAGTGGGCGATATATTCGACTGAAAAAGGTCTGATGAGGGGGACGTGGCTGCCGGCCCGCCGCGTGATATTTAAATCCCTAGCTCACCCCAGTACCTTGCCCTGTCGTGGTTTCCTGTTCCTGGTTTCCTGAGAGTACTTTATCATTGTGAATCTGATTTTCTGGTATCCTGATCTTGGCTTTTCCCTGGTTATTCTGAATTCTGGTTTCCCTGACTTGGCTTGTGTAAACGGTATTGTGTATTTTCTGGCTTCCTTGACCTTGGCTTTCCCTTTGACCATTCTATGTCTCTAGCGTATTAGTCCGGCCATTCTAAGGTCCGGTTTACGCTATGTCCTTTTATTTTCCTTTTCTTGCCTATGTATATGTTTACATAGTTTCTGCGTGCTGGACCACACTAGTAGTCGTGACATTGGGATTAAATCAGATTAAACTGATAAGAATAGTACTACTTAACACACCACTCCTATCTGGTGGCACATTAGATTGCACGCGCAGTGCCCCAAATTTGAAGTAGGAGGACCGACCAAGCATCTTTTTCCATCTCCCGGTTCCTAAAATCGATGCCATTGTAACCTGCCTGCAGTGATCAAAATACAGATCACAGTATTTCACTGTGATCTGATTTTTTTCTTTTAACCCCTGAGGGTTAACTTTTATTTTTTTTAATCCTCAGGGGTTAAATGTATTTAATTAATTTGTTTAAATATTTTAAAATATTTATTTATTTAGCTAAGGTGGGTAGAAGTTAGTGGGAAATTTGGGGATTTACGGTTAGGCTAGTTAGGGGTTAAAAGTAAAAAAAAACTATAAAAAGTTAAAAAAAACTTTTCAAAAGTTTAAACAAAGTTTTAAAATAGTAAAATAAGTTGTCAAATGCTAAATAAAACTTTTTAAAAGTTAAGAAAAACTTTTAAAAAGTTAAAAAAATGTTTAAAAAAGGGGGAAAATGCGTATTACCGCTACACTTGGTACAGGCTAGCGAAAAAATGATACCGCGGTAATGTTTCAAATATGCCTTTTGAAACACCCTGGGGTGTCTTCTTTAGGAAATGGTATGCCTTTGTGAAGTAAATGGAAAACACAACCTATTAAAAAAATTCCAAAGTGGGGCATGGACCCAGCGTAAAAATTCTACCTTGAATGGCTGAGTCTCAAATGTGCCCCTTCAACGTTGTCATATACTTGGTAAAGGTACATACGGGGGTATTGCTGTACTCAGATGACATAGCGGAGCAACATATGATGTATTATATTGCTGTAACACATATAAGGTTTGCAAAATATATTTTACAAACTCATTGAGTATGTCAAAAAGGCATATAAAAAGCGTATTACCACTACACTTGGTATAAGCTAGCGGAAAAATTATTTCACGCTAAGGGTTAAAATACATCTTTTGAAATACCCTAGGGTGTCTTCTTTAAGAAATGGTATGTCTTTATGGGGTAGCTGTAATAATTAACCTACAAACAAACCTCCAAAGTGGGGTATGGACACAGTGTAAAAATGTAAAGTTTGAAAAAACTTAAATGGCTGTGTCTCAAATGTGCCCCTTCAATGTCCGCATATACCTGGCAAAGGTACATATGGGGATATTGCTGTGCTCAGACGACATAACTGAGCAAGATAGGAAGTATTATATAGCCGTAGCACACATAAGGTTTGCAAAATATACAGTACAAACTCATTGTGTGTGTAAAAAAGGCAGTAAAAAATGCTTATTACCACTACACTTGGTACAAGCTAGCGGAAAAATTATTTCACGCTAAGGTTCAAAATACATCTTTTGAAATACCCTAGGGTGTCTTCTTTAAGAAATGGTATGCCTTTATGGGGTAGCTGGAATAATTAACCTACAAACAAACCTCCAAAGTGGGGTATGGACACAGCGTAAAAATGTAAAGTTTGAAAAAACTTAAATGGCTTTGTCTCAAATGTGCCCCTTCAATGTCCGCATATACATGGCAAAGGTACATATGGGGGTATTGCTGTGCTCAGATGACACAGCTGAGCAAGATAGGAAGTGTTATATAGCTGTAGCACACATAAGGTTTGCAAAATACACAGTACAAACTCACGGTGTGTGTCAAAAAAGCAGAAAAAATGCTTATTACCACTACACTTGGTACAAGCTAGCAGAAAAATGATCCCCCACTAAGGTTCAAAATATGCCTTTTGAAATACCATGGGATGTCTTCTTTAAGAAATAGTATGCCTTTTTTGTGTAATTGGATAAAGCAGCCTGCTAACATATTTAAAAATAGAATACGGACCCATTAAAACTCTCCATGTTAATTCACACTTAAAAACCTGAACTTATCACATCTCTTTCACAGCACTGTAACTTCACAAAATAGTGTCTGGGTCATACATTGGGCATATTGTTTTACTCAGAAGAGGTAACTGAGCATACTTAGGGGGAATTTATGACAGTGGCACTTATCAAATGTAAGAAATACCCAGCGAAAATGCAACATGTATGTAAAAAAGATTATTATTTTTTCTCACCGCAAAATTTGAAATAAATTGGTGAAAACATGGTGGCAAGTTAAGGTATAATATATGCCTAATAACATACCCTGGAGTGTCTGCTTTCTCAAATGGAAGGCCTTTATGGGGTTATTTGAACAGTCAGATGGCTATAATGCCACAAATTCAGACATATGACCATCTATGAAAATCCCAACTATAGAAACTGAAATAGCATGGTCTCCTATATGGCACTGTAGCTTCACAGAATAGGGGCAAAGGTATACAATGGGGGTATCGTTGTACTCAGCAGATGTAGCTGAACACAATATGGGGTTCTGTACAGGGATAGCACACACTAGATTTACGAAATACACATTACAAAAACCTTGTTATATGTGAATATGCCAAAATAGAGAAAAAACACAATTTTACTCCAATATTTAGCAGAGATTGGCGGTGAAATGGCTATGCAAAAAGTGTCAAACTAACCTTAGGTAAATAGCCTGTGATGTCTACTTTATATAACTATATACTTTTGTGTGGCAATTTTGTTTCCTGTAATGGGTATTAAACTTCCAAGACAAACATACCAACTTCTAAAATTGTTTCACATTGAAATTTTATTTTAGACCTTGTAGTTTGTGACCTGTAACTTTCAAAATAAACTGAAATCCTACACATATTATGAACTTGGTAAATCAAGACACATAAATGAATTGATTTTGAATTACTTTTCCTAAGCTGTACATATTATGCACACATTATTATTGCCAAAACGTGGGGAAAAAAGCGTTTTTTTTTTGTTTTTTCCACATTATTTTGCATCTTTTTTGTAATAAATGAGAATTTATACATGTATAGGTCACATCAAATTAAAGCCCTTTTTGTTGTCTAAAAAACGGTATATCATATGTTTTGGTACAATAAATGAGAGAGATGCAAATTGCAGTTGAACACAAACAGCAAAAAATGCAAAAATTGCTTGTGTCCTTAAGGGTATGTCCAGCTTCTGAAGCTGCGTCCTTAAGGGGTTAACATTAATAACTACATTTGAACAGTTAAACTTCTAGGTACCTGCAGGTAAATTATGTGCACAACGTTGGGGCCCTTAGGTGTAGGTAGCACTACCCAGGTACAGTTATAAGGGAGAATCCTGAAGCAATCTCTGGAGACAGTACCTTTGAGTGACTTTTGTAACTGCAGATATTTCCAGAGAGATCCAGCAGAATGTAGGACAGCAGCAGAACAGCAATGGCAATCCTTTCTCTTCCTTCTGCTGGCAGGATGCAAGAGCTCATTCACACTCCTGCAGAAAGTTCCAGAATCTGCAGGGAGTTGAACATAAAATTACAGTCTTCTAATTCTCCTAGCAGAGCAGTAGACCGTCTCCGACTTCTTGTAGTTGCAGTGCATTAGCCTTCCCCTGTTATTATCTCACTGTCCCAGCAGTAATAGACCATATAAACAGGTAGGAACACACTTTATTTATAGCAGACTCAGAGAACATGGCTTCTCCCCTGTCCTCTTCTTCCTGCCATCCTAGCCCCTCCTCCTCACAAGACAGGGCAAAGGGCAAAGTTCAATATCTCAAAGCTTAAAGTAAAAACAGTAAAATATAGCAGTCTGTTACATCCTCCCCTCTGTAGAATCCTTGCCTTCCACTGGCAAGAGCAGTCCATCTGGTTTATAACCGTTTAACAAGATGGTACAATACAATCTAATACAGGGAAATTATATCACTCAATATTTCAGTCAAAGTATGCAATACATTGATTAACTTAGTGCACGTGTGGGGGTTCTGAGAATATGTGGGTTCCCCAATGTTGTCATAGGTCAAGAACAGGGATTAAACTTATAGGACTAGTACTACTTAACACACCTTATACTAACGCAGAGAGAGGCAACGCAAAGAGAGAAGAGTCTGAAGAAGAGGAGTCAGAGGAGGAAGGTGGCTTTGAGGGGGTGGAAGACCAAACACAGCAGGCGTCCCAGGGGGCTTGTTGTCACCTTTCGGGGACCCTTGGTGTTGTACGTGGCTGGGTGGAGGAAGAGACCTTCAATGACATCAGTGAGGACAAGGAACGGGACATGGCTAGCTTGGTATCCAACTTTGTGCAAATGGGGAGTTTGCGTTTGTGCAAATGGACTGTTTGCGGTTGTTTGCGGTGCGTTAAACGGGGAGTTTGGTCTGTCACTGTGAAGCAGGCGTAACCCTTACACTACCTGATCGATACAACATCATACCTGATGTTTTAAAGCACGTTATTCCAAACAATTTAGGAATGTTAGGTGATTTATGCCCTTTATGGATTAAAACCAGACTCTGCATCAACTATGTAATTTTCCATGGGAGTTTTGCCATGGATCCCCCTCCGGCATGCCACAGTCCAGGTGTTAGTCCCCTTGAAACAACTTTTCCATCACTATTGTGGCCAGAAAGAGTCCCTGTGGGTTTTAAAATTCGCCTGCCTATTGAAGTCTATGGTGGTTCGCACGGTTCGCCCGTTCGCGAACATTTGCAGAAGTTCGCATTCGCCGTTCGCGAACTGAAAATGTTATGTTCGCGACATCACTATCTCTAATCTCTATGATGTCCACAGGACCTTTGGATGGCATTATTTTCCTACAATACATGGTTCATCACTATGGATCCTCTTTCTCCATATGATTTTTATGCAAGATTTAGTGTATGGCTTGGGCACCATCTAGTGGTAAATTCTGTGTATGGAAAAGTAATATTGTTACAGTGTGAATATACTGCATTAATGAAATGTGTAATAACTTGGAGATATAATAATGTGAATGTTCTTTACTTGTTTCTAAAACACTACCAAGCAAAATGCTTACTTAAAAAAAAAAAAAGAACCTTCTCCAAAGTCAAATATAGTATATATTCATCTTCTTAACTAGAGCCGGACTGGGACAAGAATTCAGCTCGGGCACCTACAGTCAGAGCAGTCCAATAGGAGGAGTGGGGTCACATCATCACCAATGACACCCACACTCCCCCAAAGTTAGTCTAATGCTCTTCCATGGTAGTCTGTAAGCAGAATCCTGCTGAAGAGCTCCCACATGGTTAAAAATTGCCCTGTGTTTGTTAAGCACTGCGCATGTGAATGTAATGACACACCTGCATTGCGATTGCTGGTCTACTCACAGGGCCGGTGCAATGATTTTTGCCGCCCTAGGCAAAAGAAAGATTTGCGCCCCCCCGCCCCCCTCACCCACACCCCCTCCTCCCCCACCCACCCCCCAGTGACATCGCAATGCCCCATCCATATGATCTGCCATATGAACTAACGCCAGTGCTGCACACAGTGTGTGTTTACATTAAAAAAGCCTGCAGGGACAAACTATAGACACCAGAACCACTTTATTAAGCTGCAGTGGTTCTGGGGACTATAGTGTCCCTTTAATGTGAGGTAAATTATAGATTAGTGTCACTAATAATATACTAGATTGCCTACTTACAATCAGATGAGGATGATGATGGGCTCTGGCTTCAGTCTGGCTCCACTGGTTCTGGTGTAGAACACGATCTCTGGAGGCTGTTTGTAACTGTGGTCCCAAAATTCAATGTTCTGGGAGAACGACAAGCAGCTCCATTTTTTGGGGCCCCTTACACAGCTCAAGGTCTGGGCCCCAGGGCCTGACGGTGAGTATGCCCATAAGGCCCACCCATAAGTCCACATACATGTTCCACCCATGAGTTCGCTCACAGGGAGTGGAGTGTGTAGGGGATGTGTTATGTGTTACTGTAGAGAATCTAATGTGTGTGCTTATGGAATGTAGTGTATAGGGATACCAGTTTGTGTAGGTGATGCAGTGTGTTTGTGTGTAGTGGAAGCATTGTGTTTTTGTGTAAGGGATAAAAAACAGCGTGTGTTTGTGTATAAGGGATGTATTGTGTGTTTCTTGTTGTGTGTAAGGGATGCATTGTGTGAATCTGTGTTTGTATGCATAAAGGATGCAAAGTGTGTTTCTGTGTATGTAAGGGATGCAGTGTGTGTGTCTGTAAGGGGTTCGTTGAGTGTGTGTAAGAGATGCATTGTGTTTCTGTGTCTGTGTAAGAGAAGCAGTGTGTGTTTGCATGTGTGTGTAAGTGATGCATTGTGTGTTTCTGTGTATATGTGCAAAGGATGCATTGTCTTTATGTGTAAGAGTCGCATTGTGTGTGTGTGTGTGTGTGTGTGTAATGGATGCATTGTGTGTTTCTCTGTGTGTAAAGGAAGCATGTTGTGTTTCTGTGTGTATAGGGATGCATTGTGTGTGTGTGTGTGCTTAGTGTGAAAGAGCTCCCTGTCCTGCCCCCTGTCCTATAGAGCTCTCCCTTCCATCCCTTAGAGATCTCCCCTGCCCCTTAGTGGTCTCTCCTCTCCCCCCCACCTCCCTTAGTGGTCTCCTTTTCTCCCCGACTTTCCATTAGTGATCTCTCGTCTCCCCCTTAGTGGTCTCTGCTCTCCTCTACCCCCCCTTTCCATTAGTGGTCTCTCCTCTCCCTCCACCCTCCCCTAGTGGTCTATCCTCCACCCCCCTCCCTTAGCGGTCTCTCCTCACTCCCCGCCCCTAGTGGTCTCTCCACCACCCCCTCCCTCCTTTAGTGGTCTCTCCCTCCCCCACTTTCTCCTCAACCCCCCCTCCCTGTGTTCTCATCTCCCCCGTGTTCTCCTCTTCTTATCCTCCGTGTTCTCCTCTTATTCCCCCTCCCTGTGTTCTCCACTTCTTCCCCCCTCCCTGTGTACTCCTCTTCTTCTCCCCGTCCCTGTAATCTCTTCTTCTCCCCTGTAATCTTCTCTTCTTCTCCCCCCCTCCCTGTAATCTTCTCCCCTCCCCCCTGTAATTTTCTTTTCTTCACCCCCTTCCCTCCCTGTAATCTCTTCTCCTCCCCCCTAATCTTCTCTTCTCCCTGCCTCCCGGTAATCTTCTCTTCTCCCCCCTCCTGGTAATCTTCTCTTCTTCTCCCCCCCTCACGGTAATCTTCTCTTCCCCCCCCTGTAATCTTCATTCTTCTCCCCCCTCTCCCTCTGTAATCTTCTCTTCTTCTCCCCCTCTCCCTCCAATCTTCTCCACTCCCCCCTCATTCCCTGTAATCTTCTCTTCTTCTCCCTCCAATCTTCTCCACTCCCCCTCCCTCCCTATAATTTTCTTCACTCCCTGCCTGTAATCTTCTCCCCCTCCCTCCCTGTAATCTTCTCCCCCCTCCCTCCCTGTAATACTCTCCCCCCTCCCTGTAATATTCTCCCCCTCCCTCCCTCCCTCCCTGTAATATCCCCCCTCCCTCCCTGTAATATTCTTCTCCCCTCCCTCCCTGAAATACTCTTCCCCCTCCCTCCCTGTAATATTCTTCCCCCTCCCTCCCTGTAATATTCTCCCCCCTCCTTCCCTGTAATACTCTCCCCCCTCCCTCCCTGTAATATTTCCCCCCTCCCTCCCTGTAATATTCTTCCCCCTCCCTCCCTGTAATACTCTCCCCCTCCCTCCCTGTAATATTCTCCCCCCTCCCTGTAATATTCCCCCCCTCCCTCCCTGTAATATTCTTCCCACCTCCCTGTAATATTCCCCCCTCCCTCCCTCCCTGTAATATTCTTATCCCCTCCCTCCCTGTAATACTCTTCCCCCCTCCCTCCCTGTAATATTCTTCTCCCCTCCCTCCCTGTAATACTCTTCCCCCTCCCTCCCTGTTATATTCTCCCCCCTCCCTGTAGTATTCTTCTCCCCTCCCTCCAATACTTCCCCCCCCCTCCCTACAATCTTCTTCTCACCTCCCCTGTAGCGTGGCCGAGCTCCTCTCCGGTCCGCGACCCGGCCGGACTGACAAGAAGTGCACACTGAGTGTGCACGTCCTGTCAGTCCGGCCGGGTCGCGGACCGGAAAGGAGCTCGGCCACGCTACAGGGAAGGGGAGGTGAGGCAGTGCAGCAGCCGTCTGAGGTGGCTGAGGCATTTAAAAGTCCGGCGATGGGGGCGCAGGGTGCCCCCTCCTATATGGCGCCCTAGGCGGCTGCCTAGTTCGCCTTATAGGAAGCGCCAGCCCTGTCTACTCAATAAGTGAGACACCAGAGGGCAAGGCTGGAGCATGGTGTTTTGTGTATGGTGGCTGCCTGTGATGTTGTATGTGTTTGTAGGCTGCTTGTGAGGTTACATGTATGCATAGATACTGTGTGGGATGTTGTGTGTGTAGGAAGACTGCATACAATATTGTGTCTGTGGGTTTGGTTGTTTGTGGGGAGTTTGCTCTTGGGGTCGTGTGTGTGGGGAAGGGGATGTTATAGTGTATGTGTGAAAAGGATAATAGGGGCTGTAGTGGTTGTGCGGTTCTACAGGCAGAAGTATGTGTGTGTTGGGTAAAAAGGCAGTACTATGTGTGTGGGGAGCTACACAGGCAGTAGTATGCTGGGCTTGCTGCTGGGCTGGTGGTAATGTGTGGTGTAGGCCCATCTGGTGGTGTGGAGGAAGGAAGAGGCGTGCAAAGTCAGATGACTATATGGTAAACCACTCAGTCAACACGGAAATAAAACTATGAGGTCATGGAAAAGCATACCTTTCTGAGAAAGTATCACAGTGTTGCTGTGGTAACTAGCAGCAATGGTGTCATACACTTGAATGAGCAATTCATACTCCAATGTAAGTTGGCTGGCAAGGGAATCCTTTGATCTCCCCTGTCAGCCTTGGCTGATAAATCACCATTAAAATATTTTATGATTGCATAGCAACAAAGACTAAGGATGTCAAATAATGTAAATCTAGTAAATGTAAATTCATTTTTATTGTCTATACATTGACTTGTTTTGCATGACAAGGTCACACTTGTTTGCTGGAACAGCATGAATAGGCCTGAACTGCTTACACCTCAACAATAGTTTACATTTCTTAGAGTAAGGTGGAGTGGGGATATGAATGAAGGGGACAGAGGTGTGGGTTACAGTAGGTAGGCACAAGGAAAGACGAAAGGGAGAGATACAAAAGAAAGGAACAAGAGGAGAGCCACAAGAGTTGGTGGCCACAAGGGATAGCGGTTCATGGGATAGAGACCGTGTTCACCACCTTTGAAATCCTCCCAAGTGTTTTATACTGGATATTAGAAATGAATTGCATTGTGTATCATAGATGTTAATTTTGCACATTGGCAAAAACTTTTGCCAACACATTAGGTAGAGGTGGAGATATAGTCTATTTGCAAGATGTATTCCAGGGCCCTTTAGGCAACTAAAATAATGCAATAGACTTTGTTACCTAAAAAATCAGCCAGACAGGTAGTCAGGAGATATAAATCTAAATTACAGTCTAACTCAGAGCCAGATTTCCCATTATTCAGGGTAGGCACCTGCCTACAGACACCTGTCCTGTGGGGGAGAGGTATTTACAGAACTTACAATGTGTCTTTTAGAAGCTTGAGTGGGCTGGTGAGGGGAGTATAACGAGCCTTGGCCAGAAGCTTAATAGCAGAGTAGCAGGAACAGTATTAAAGGGTGTAAAACTCAGTGCTGCCCCAGCTCCTCCAGGGTCAGTTTTGGAGGCTGGACAGGAAGTGTAGCAGGAGAAATCCACTGGGTAAAGTGGATGAATATTCACAAGCTTCTCCTTGAGCGAGGGAGAGGCAGCATAGTATGAACTTACCTATTGGTTACCTGATTAGCATAATGCACAGAATAATTTAGCAGCACTACAAAACTGGACTCTTTCTTTAGATTATGCTCTTGTTTGGGCTTGACCCTTTTCACATTATTTCATACATATATTGTTAAAATTAAAAAGAAGGGGGTGGGGCCTGACTGGCTAGCCGAATGGACGCATGTAGTACAAGCTCCCGAGATCGTCAAGCTAAAACGAACCACACACGCAATCAAGCAGCGGAAGTTACCGCAAAAAAGCAAGGGCAGCAGAGAGGGGATCACGGGGAACTGAGTGATACCAAACTTGAAACCCTTCGAGACCGGATCACCGGCCCTCAACCTACTGCGGCCTACAAGCACAGCAGACACTGGAGAGATGGCTGCTCTCAAGCGTGGACCATCGATAAGCATGGCGTACTTCTACCCCCCCCCCTTTGGACCAGCGGGGGTCATCCCAGTCCCAGGAGGCTCCTCACCGCTGCATTCAGTGCCCACCACGCAGTATCACGGAGCGGAACCCAAGATGGCGGACAACAGGGATGGCCGCACAACTGAGGCCTACCTCGCAGCCTTGCAGATGCGGCTAAACCTAATCTTCAACTGATTCTGGGCAAAATTGGCAGCAAGGCAAATGGGTACACAAAAGTCTGACCAGCCTGCAGCTGACCCGACGATGTCACAGACCAGCCCGCACAGACTCACCAAACGTTAGGCACCATCACGCAACCAGAAGGAAAAGCAGAGCACCCACAAGATGAAGCGACCTATGCAGAAGTGTACAACTACCGCCCCACGGAGGCCTGGAACACACAGCAAAAGGCGAGTGGCAGGGGGACGCAAAAATGGGGCCCAAGCAACCGGTACTCGGACATCCACAACTCCACAAGATGGCGGATCCTTGAGCTGGGACGCCATGTGGCACACAATCGCAGCACAGCCCCACACTCCTGCAAAGAGCATGCTCCTGCATGAAACCAGCCGGCCACAGAGCGACCAACAACCTCCTCACAGACAGGGCGTAGGATGAAGGGGTGAGAAGACCCGGGCGACCTGCTGGCACACTAAAGTGCTAACAATGGCAAAGAGGACATTATAGACCCTGCTTAATGTGGTGAACATACTTATATGTCTAGACGTTAAAATACACCCTTATCTATTACAAAAGCATGACCTAACATACATAATACCTGTATTTTAATTCTCCAAAGCATAGTTTTTAGTACTATGTAGCCTAAGTAAAGTTAAGCATGTTTGACACGCATAGGCGAACAAATCGGATACTTGCATTATGTGTTCTAATCAAATTTACGCTATTGAGTGCTATAAATAGAAGCACATGCATAAACTTGTTTAAATAATCTATAAAAATGTGCAGGCATTTCCATGCAATAAATGTACAAAAACTATGTTTATTTTACGCTTGAATGCGCTGTTGTGGCATTATCAAACGACTAAACCCTTGCATAAGGAAAAATAAAGAATAAAAAAAAAAAAAATTTCATTTTTTTTCTTGTTTCCTTCTGTACAGAGCTGGTAAATATGTTGGTGCTATGTAAGTTATTGTAATTGTCATAATTAACATAGCATTGCCCATGTTACACATCTAAGTACTAACAATGAGCATACATCTTTGGGGACTTTCACAGATGTGGCATTGTTTTGGAAGGTTTATTCCAGATTTGGAGAGCTTTGCAGAGAGAGTTGTTTGACTCACGTCTACGTGGACTAGAGATTATACAGGTGGTAAAGACAGAAAATGTAAATGTACTGCTTAGAGTACAAGGGAATATTATAGAGAATTGGTTAAGGAACAGATAACTAAGGTGAAGAAAACATCTGGTTGGAAGGGTCAGGCAGTTTTAATGCTGGTAGTGACAGAATTTAAAATCAGTATTGTGCTCTGATTGACTACTTGATGTTCTGAAACCAATCACTACATGGCTATATTTCAGTAAAGCACAGAGAAACTGTAAAGTAAAGTTCAGAGAAACTGCTATGTTTACACAAGGGTTAATCCAGCCTCTAGTGGTTGTCTCACTGACACTGAAAATCACAGTGAGTAGACGCTGGACGTCCATAGGAAAGCATTGAGAAATGCTTTCCTAAGGACTGTTTGAATGCGTGCGCGGCTCTTGCCGCGCATGCGCATTCATCGCTGACGTCCGCTGAGGGAAGAGAGATCCCCAGTGCCGAGGGAGCTCGGCACAGGAGAAAGGTAAGTGTTTAACCCCTTCAGCCCCCTTCAGCCCAGCGGGAGTGGGACCCTGAGGGTGGGGGGGACCTAAAGACCCAAGTTTGTTTTCCTGGCACTATAGTGGTCCTTTAAATGGTTAGTCCAAATACTGTGAGCACTTTGAAGCGGTCAGGCCCCCCACCCGTCATGCCTCCCAAGTCCTACCCTCAATCCTTTCTTCTGCACTGAGAGGGAGTGAAATCATCGGAGAGGAATCAGGCTGCATGGAGAAATTGGTCTTGGTAAGTTTATTTATTATTATCATAGTTTTTTTAAGGAGTGGTGCAACATGCAGAAAGGGTTGATAAAGCAAAAAACACATTTTATTAAAACACAGATTTTGGTTTAAATAATCCTACACAGAAAAGAATGAACTAATAATAGTTCCCTCGCTGTTCTAAAAAGCATATGGAATATAAAAAATAGAAATAGGCATGTATCCCAACTTTTAGAAATATTAATAAAATAATAAATATCTTAAAATTTGAATCATTATTGTCTTTTTTAAAACACACGAAGAACTTTAAAAGACAGCAAAATTTTACATTTTGTAGGCCGTGGTAATAATTGTACTGTGCACCAGCAAGAAAAAATATTGATATTCAAATAATATAAGGACCTGAAGAGGGCAGCAAAGCAATGTGCATGTTTAACAGAGTCCTATACCAGTGCTTTTCAAAAATACGTTTGTAGCAAAGGAAAAGGAACTGAATACATAACATTTTATATCATCCTTATAGACATATATAAAGGTTGATTTATGAGAGCCAGATGCTATATATTTTTGACATTACAGCAAAGTTACGCCAATATTTTATTTACTAACTTGATAATAAACAGAAACAAAAGCAATAGCTATTTACTAGATGAAATAGAGGAAGGAAATCTCAATGAGTGCCCCAGAGGATCGGGGACCAAAATGAGGGAGAGCACAGTGATAAGGGATAGGTATATATACAGAGGAAAATAGTTACAGGGGGAACAACTAGGAAAAAATCCAAGAAAGGGTCAGCGCTGAATAAAATCACAAAATAAAATTGAATTTAGGGCAGCACGCCTTAAGATAGAGAGGGGTTCCTTCCTAATACCCGACAATTAGCAGCAAAAAAGGAGAAAGAGAATAAGGTTGCACCCAAAATATATTAAAATATACCAAAAAATAAATTGTATATATAAGGTAAAATGTCCAGTATAATGTAAAATACAGATAAAATGAATTAGAAATTAAAAAAAGAAACAAGTAAAATAAAAAATACAATACAAAAAAGTCTTTAAGAGGAACAGCCAATCTTGATAGAGTAAAAAACATTCTTGAGGAAATTCTTATCGTTCCAGAAGTATATGCAAGGGGGGACAACTAGCCCTACCTTTTATTGAACATAAATTAAAATCGTGAAAAGAGAATAAATTAATCCACTAAGGGAGAAGGGTAGGTACCAGAACAAAATGTCTATAGGTACAAGAAAAATAGGGAGGAATCCCATATAATCTCGTTTTTAGTAAGAGAGTGGTTCAGGAGGATTAGAACATAGGGCTCAGGTTAGGAAGCCCTAGGAGGCATGGAGGTATCTCTATATACGTGACTGTTATTCATACATATTAATTTATTTATTCTCTTTTCATGGTTTTAATTTAGGCGAAATTCAAGCATGAGGCCCCACTAACACCCAACGTATAAAATAATAGGGTTGTATTTTGTGTGTGTGTGTGTGTAAGGAGCATTCACTATTTTGAAAGGGGAGCTTGAAGCGCTGGATACAAAGAGTCAGTCTCTGCATTCATTGTTCAGAAGCTTGCAGTGTTACAGCTTCCTGTGCCCCTGCATTGTGAGCGGTCTGGCTGTAGTTGTAGCATAATTTGCAAACAGAATTAATTTGCAATTAATAAATTTCATTTGCAATTATGCCAATCGTTTATAGACAATTGTGGGCCATGGTTGCATAGTCTGGCAGTCGTGTATACATAAGTACTGGTTTGAAGGGGTTAACGAAAATGAAAATTTTATTTGAGCAAAAAACGCTTTTAAAAATAATTTACCAAATAATAAAGTGTGTGTGATGTATGTCTTCAGCTGGTGACTGTGACAGAGTAAGTAAAGGGTATCAGTGGCAGGGAGAGTGTGACAGGATGAAGGAGGCAAATGGGACAGGGTGGGGGGTTGTGAAAGAGAATGAGGGAGGGCGAGTATGACATGGTTTGATGAGGGAGTGTGACAAGGCGAGTGGAGGTAAGTGTGTCAGGGCAATAGTGGCATGGTAGGAGGGACGAGTGTGACAGGATTGGAGGGGTTAATGTGACAGGGTAAGTGTGGCATAGTTGGGGTGGGGTGAGCATCACAGTTTTGGGGTGAATATGGCATGGCTGGAGGAGTGTGATAGGATTAAGTGGGGTTAAAGGGACAGGGTGAGTTTGGCGGAGTGTGACAGGATTAGAGGCATTAATGTGACAGGGTAAGTGTGGCAGGGTTGGGGGAGAGTGTGACAGTGAGAGAAGGTGAGTTTGACAGAATTAGGGGGGTTAATTTGACAGGGTAAGTGTGACAGAGTGTTGTCAGGTGAGTTTGATGGGGGTTAGATTAACAGGATTAGGAGTGGTTAATGTGAGTGTGGATGAAGGGGCTGAAAGTTTGGAGAGGGGATGACAGTTTGGTGACTGGTGACAATGTGTGAGTATGTGACAGTATGAGGGGAAGCTGATAGTGTGTGAGGGGAGGCTGATAGTGTGTGAGGGGAGGCTGACAGTGTGTGAGAGTATGGTGACACTACATTGTGGGAGGATGACAGTGTGTGGGGGGCATGACAGTGTGTGTGTAAGGGGATAACAGTGTGTTAAAGGGAGGGTGACAGTGTGTGTGAGGGGGGTGATACTGTGTGTGTCAAAATGAGATTCACAACAGAGTTAGAGATCACTCGCTTATCCAGCTGTTTATTTGGTGTGAAGGCTGCTCACAGATCAATCGGCACAATGTATAAGATGGAATGCCTCTGCTGATGTAATTGCAGATGGGGAGGGTTAGAGTTAGGGTTAGAGCTACAGTTATTGTTAGTATTAGATCTACGTCTAAGGGATGTCAAGTGTTAGTGGGGATTTAGGGTTAGGGTTGCTGAAGGGTTTGAACAGACTTTGCTTTAGGATGATGGGGACTGAAACTTGACTATGGCTTATAGCATGGCATACACAAAAAATATTATAAGTGCTGCTGAGGCACACAAAGTCTCTCCCAAACCTCCAAAGCTAAACAAAAAATAATGCCAGTGCTCAAATAGGAAAATCACTTGGTGTCCCCAATGCCAACGCCTAAAACTAATTTTATACCTATCTCATCTCAACCTATTAATAATGAGGAAGGGTACAAAAAAAATCTAAAACTTGTAAAAAAAAAATTATACTTACCATCAGAAGTCTTCTTTCTTCTAATCTTCAGCCCCAAAAAATGACAATTAAAAATCCATAATACCCGATGCCACTTGTTTAACTTGACTTCGTATGCAAATATTTAGGAAGCGGGTTGTCCGTGTCTGCTGCAGATCTGGCCACGGCAGCTGTAAGGGAAAATCTGGTCTGACTTTGATGCAACAATGTCATAGTTCTTCCTCTGTTTCTTTTTTTTCACTATCTGGCCTGCGTGTGGTCTCGAAGAAGGAGACAGTCTGACAAATGGTGTGTCTCCAAGTCTCCTGATCAGAGGTTAAAGCAGACTAGAGAGGATGGTCAATGTGACAGGCATGAAGTACCTCTTCTTTGGCGCTCATCTGTTGCTGTGTCCAGTGGTGAGTTCATCATACAGCACAACCTTAGGTAGGCGATGAGCTTCCATCCTGGAGACATGCCCTTCCCAGTGCAGCTGATACTTTAAAATCATTGCTTCAATGCTGATGGTCTCTGCCTGTTTGAGAACTTTGATGTTGACGATGAAGTCATTCCAATGGATGTTGAGGATTGTGCAGAGGCAGCGTTGTTGCAAGTGCTCAAGGACTCGCAGGTGATGGCGATAGGTAACCCATAACTCAGAGGCATACAGGAGAGTTGTCAGTATGACAGCTCTGTACACCCTGATCTTTGTGCCTCTCTTTAGATGTTTGTTGTTCCAGACCCTTATACAGTCTTCGGAATGCTCTGTTTGAGCCTGCCAGTCTGCAACTATTTCTTTGTCAATCTTGGCATATGAGAAGAGATAATCCACCCAAGGTAGCTGAACTGATGTTCTGATTCACCAACTGAGCTCTGATTCACAAATGGTGATGCAGGGTAATGGTAAAATCCATGAGGTGCAGGCTGGTAGAGGACGTCTGTCTTCTTCAGGCTGACTTCTTATCCAAAGAGTTTAGCAGCCTCTGCGAAGCAGAATGTTATTCGCTGCACGACTGTCACTGTGTGGGAAACAAGAGCAGCATCGTCAGTGCAAAGCAGCTCACTGATGAGTCGATCCACCATCCTTGTGTGGGCCCTTAGTCGCCTCAAGTTAAATAGGCAGCCATCAGCGAAATAACGGATATAGATACCATTCCCCGTAGGGGCATAGTAGGTGTTCAAAGATTTTCCACATACCTTTTCTGCTCACAGTGTCGAATGCTTTGGTGAGGACAATGAATATCATATACAATGCCTTGTTCTGTTCCCAACATTTTTCTTGAAGCTGTCTAAGAACAAATACCATGCTGGTAGTACTTCTTCTCACTCTGAAGCCACATTTACTATGGAAAGAGTTCTTCTGCAATGGTGGGTATAAGTTGGTTCAAAAGTACCCTTACAAAGAGTTTTCCTGCAGCAGAAATCAGTGTTATCCACTGATAGTTGGAACAGTCAGATTTTTCTCCCTTGTTCTTATACAGAGTGAAGATTATGACGTCATGGAGGTCCTGTGGTAGTTTGCCTTATTTCCAGCAGCAGACAAAAAAAATCATGAAGTTTAGTGTATAATGCTGGGCCCCCATACTTCAAAATTTCAGGCAGAATTCCATCAACTCTTGCTGCCTTGCCACTATTCAGCTGCTTAATAGCCTTTGCAGTATTTTCTAACTCTGTTTGAAACTTGTACCTAGTGGTTGGTGCTGAAGAGAAACTTGAAATTATCCAACCACGAGTTCAGTATGGACTCCTTGTCTGTGAGGAGTGTTTGACCATCTCATTGCACAAGGAACTCTTGGATTTTCTGATTGTTCTCATCAAACCAATCTTTATTCTTTGTGGTGAACCCTAAAAGCTTTTCGGAGGTGTGCTGGATGGCAGGTTTTAGCAATTTTCAAAGCTCTTCTGAGGACGGCTCCACAAGGTAGCTGGAATACTCAAGCCTCCACTGAAGATTTGCTTGAAATTTGGCATTCACCTTAGCTGACTGGAGGTTATCAATCTGATGCCTCTTTTTCAGTACAACTCCCCTCTTTTTTTTTTTCTTTTTTTTTTTAAATTCTTTATTTTTCTGTGCTCAGTTGTACAATCAAGTTACATTCAGCATTTCTTGAGATCGTCAGTTTACATTTAGTCATCAGTAGTGAGTATACTCTCAGTGTTTGGGGTTAGTGTCTAGCTATGTCTGTGAAATGCGTTTGACTAGCACTTTTTTATTATGATCATGGTTGGAGACAAACCTGGAGCTGGTTAGATTTCTACAAGCTAGTGGTTGGTTGTGTTGCGCTCCCGGTGTACTACAGGCGTAGGGTGTGAGGTAAACTCCTTTGTGTTACATGAAAGTGGTATGCTGTGCAGGAGCTTACGCATGTGCGTGATCTCAGGATGGTTCCATGTGTGTATCAGGCGCCAGGCTATGTGTACCTTCAGGGTACTATGTGTGTTGTGTTATGCATGCTTGTGTGGACATCGGTCCGTTGGGTAGCTTCTTGCAATCTGGCACTCTCAGTGTGGCCCCTGACCTAAGGGGGTGGCGGGGGTATGTAATACGCCTCTCTTTGCTATGTTGCCTGCGTTTTGGAGGACGGTGTACAGCTCCCATTGTGTTTGGGTGGTGTAGTGCCTGTCTATGGTATTGTGGTGAGATATCTGCATGTACGTGCATGGAGATAAGAGTAAATGGTAGTAATAGTAATAAAAGAAAATGGTAAGAAAAGGAAAAGAACAAAACATAATGGTTAAGCATGGAGATCTATCGTTCTAGATTCTGAATCGGTTTGGGTAACCGTTCAGGCTGGTCGTTAGTCCGTGATGGTTTCTAAGCCTTGGTACAGGCTGGCGGCTCAGAGGTCAGGCCGATACAGTCCCAAGTTTAAATCCGGTATGCGAGCGCTGTGGGTAGTCCTTCGCTTGTTCAGTTGAGGTGCCGGCCGTAGGGTCCCAGGTTGCGTTGTCGTCCGTATTAGGAGGTCGATTCAGTTGTAGTCCCACAGCAGATAGGAAGGCAGGGGCTCCTGCCAGGGAGGTAAGGCTGTGAGTGATCCCAGCGTGATGGACAAGTAAAGAGCCGGTGTTACCCCATCTGTACGGTTTGTTTGCGTTACGTAGGGCAGCGGTTACTGGGCCGAAGGATTTTCGTCTAAGCAAGGTGGCTCTGGTGAGGTCTTGGAAAAATAATAGCTGAGCTCCTTCGAATGCTAGTGGCGTTTTGCCTTTCAGGGCTACCATTATTTGAATCTTGTCATGTATGGTGACGCACCGTAGGATGACATCCCTGGGGGTGTCTGGTGCGGTGCGGGCCGTGCCGGTCACACGGTATATCCCGTCCAGTATGCTCTTTTTAGCTGCTGGCTGCGACAGGATCGTAGTTAGGAGACGTCGTATGTAGTGCGGCAGTTCTTCAGTGGTTGTTGGGTATGCCGCGGATCTTTATATGTGTGCGGCGTTGCCTGTCTTCAAGGGACATTATTTGGGTTGCTAGTACGTGTTGTTCCACGTGTAATTGTTGGACTGAGTCTTTCAGGATGGTCATGGTGTTTTGGACTCCCTCTATGTCCCTTTCTGTATTTGTGACCCGGTCTGTGACTTGTTGTATATCCCTTTTAATCAGGGCTACATCTGCAGCTAGCAGTTTCTGGATGTCTGCTAGGAGGGCTTTTAGGTCCCCTTTAGTGGTGGGGGCTGAGTCCTCTGGCGAGGCTGGGGGTTTTGTGGGTTCCCCCTGAGAGTTTAATCTGTGTGGGGTCCCCTCTCCCTCTGTCTGGGGTCATATTTGGCGGGGGATCCGCATGTACCGGCGTGGTCTGCGCCGGCCGCAGCAGCATTTGCCCAATGTCCCTGTTTTGGGGGTGATCACTGGCCGTGGGTTTGGGGGTGCGTCTGCCCATGTTTGGTGCTGCCTGTAGGGGGTAGGCTGGGTACTCACTGCCTGCTCTCTGTCCACCGAGGAGTGACTCGAGGCCGAGGAGTGGCGAGGTGTGGTAGGCCGCAGTTTTACGCCGCTGCCTGGGTTGCTTGGCGGCTTGAAAAAAAGGCATCGAACTGTTCGTCTCGATGTTGTGGTGCCGGTCCCGTGCTCCGTTTGGGTGGATGGCCCCAACGGAGGGAGATATCTGCCGGATTGCAATCGGCACTCGAGGAGCTAGGGAAGATGGCGTCTTTTCAGGTTGGTCGTCAGGCTCCGCACCTTATTTGGGTTTTAAGTGAAGACATCCCTTGCATCTTACAAGACGATGGTCTGTATAACACTCTATGCTGGACATTACTAGAGTTTGTAGTATGTTCCGAATGTCTCTTTGACGCACCATGATGTAATCTATAAGGCGCCAATGTTTAGACCAAGGGTGCATCCAAGTTGTCTTTAGACAATTGTTTTGTTGGAAGCCAAATTTCTGCCCTGCACAAAACTCTAATAGAAAGCGCCCATTGTCATTGCAGTTTCCAACACCATGTTTGTAAGTATTCCTTTCTCAGACTCCTTCTGAGATTGTATCCAGCGTCAAGCTCTTGAAGGCTACCTATCTATGAGCAGACTTCATTGAGAGTTGAGATATCAGCATTGACTGTTGAGCGTTTGACGGCGACTGAAGCAGAGTGCTGTTCATGGATATTGCTATCGAGCATGGTTCTGGTCTTTCAACATGCAAGTTTTAGTCCTAGGACACCTTGTGAGGCAGGTGTGTGCCTTATACTAATTTTATTTGTTCGATCGCATTAGGAGATGCCCGTTGACTGCAGCTAGCCAACTGGGGGGAAATGGAGACAAGCTTTGGTTAGGCCACTTTTCCTAGGCCCCTCTCCGATGTTGACATCAGATGACCAATACATGCCTACCGCCTACATGCAGGAGTAGAACTGTGGCTTCCAATGTCATCGTCCATCTGATGGTTTGCTTCTTTCACCATTGCTGCAGGGCTTAATGATAGTATTTACCAAAGATGTAGGCATACCCTTTGAGCCTGCGCAATGGAGTTTTTATATGGGGGGACAGTGTGCGCAATTCTGGCCCAACCCATTACACCTGGGGTTCATTTGCCATAGCCTAGCAAGCTTGGACAGTGACAGCGAGGTCATAGGTGTACCTCTTAAGTACTAAATGTGTATGAATGTAATTATGTGTGTGGGTCTGTGATTGTATGGTTGTGTGGGTCTGTGATTGTGTATGTATGTGATTGTGTGTGTAATTGCATGTGTACATCTGTGATATGTGTGTATAGATCTGTGATTTTGTGAGTATATCTTTGATTGTATAGGTCTGTAATTTTATGTGAATGGGTGGGTCTGTGATTGTATGTGTGAAGGTCTGTAATTGTGTGTGTGTATATTTGTGATTGTGCGTATAGGTCTGTGATTGTATGTGTATTTGACTGTGATTATGTGTATAGGTTTGTGATTGTGTGTATAGTTCTGTGATTATATGTAAAAATATGTACAAAGGATCAACGCTAATATACTAGATCTTACAGAGATAAATATAAGGCAGTACACTTGCAAAATAGGACTCCCTCACAGGCCCTATAGACAAAAAAAGGGGAAGGGGGAGGCGGCGCCACAGGTGAAAAAAACAGACACTATATAAGAGAAAACACATGCAAGATAAAAAAACAAAAAGAGTTCGAAATATGGATAATGAATAATAATCAAGAGTCCAAAAGTAAGTCCTGATAAATACAGCAAAAAGTCCAAATAAAACCTTGTATAAGAAGTCAATCACAATCTTGTCAGGGGAAGTATTCCTCAGTAAGGTATGGGCATGGGATATTCGTGAAATCTGTATGAAAAAATAATAAGACAGCAAGTAATTGTGCAGTATATCCCAACAGGTACTAAGTACTATTTTGTAAGTTTACCAGAGCTATAAGACTAGCTCTAGTGTGGATGGCATACAGTGGTACAATCCTCACTTATGGGAAACATGAAGTTTTGTAGTAGATGGATATCTTGTTGTACCTGACAACACTGGCTTTAGATAGGCCTCAGATTACTTGATTTTGACGCCAAAATTACGTCATGGCCACATGACTTTTTTTTTTTGGTATAACTTTATTATAGAACATGTGTCAGCCATATTAGGGAGGAAAGAAAGTGGAAGGAGGGAATGAATGAATAAAACATATATGTGACAAGTAGCAAGTGCAAATATGGTTACTCAGATCAGTTTTTTTTTAGCATACATTTAAACATATGATAATAGAAAATTATAATAAATATAGATATAAAAAGGTCACAGTAAATTGCAAATGTCACAGAAAAATATATATAAAGATTTAAAAGAACATATGTAAATATAGGGCAAGAATAAAATAAAATAAAATACCATTATTTTAATTGTATCACATTATAAACAAAACAGAATATGCAAATTTATAAAAAGTTAAAAAGATCAAAATCAATGTTTAAACCTTCAGGGGCAAGCGTTTTTAACTGGAACCCCCAATACCTTTCTTTCTGACCCAAACGTTTTTTTAAATTACATCCCCTCCACGGTATTTTACATTTTTGAATTCCAATACATTTTAGATGTTTGGTGTTTTTAATGTTTATTAAAGTGCTTTGAGACTGAGTGGTTAGGGTAACCTATGATGATATTCCAACAGTGCTCTGCCAGTCTAATTGTTAGGCATTTAGTGGTCATTCCTACATACTGGAGGCCACAAGGGCACTCCACTAAGTATATGACATTTTTTGAGTTACAACATATTAGGTCTTTTATGGGATATGATGTGTTAGTATTATTAGAAGTAAAGTGCATGTTTTTTTACTTGATTTGTGGGTCCGTGGTTCTGCAAACTATACATCTATTTCATTTAAAAAAAACATTTAGATTTAGTTTAAAATGATGAATTAGTGGTAGTGGGATCTTTTGTATAGTTTTTGGTAAGAAGAGATCTAAAATTAGGAGCTCCTCTAAAAATCACACTGGGTTTGTCTGGGATGAGTGGTTTAAGTATTTCATCCTGTTTTAAGATGTGCCAGTGTTTCTTGATGAGTTCTTTTCACTATCTGGCTTTGGTTGTTAAAGTTAAAAATGACTGGCAAAGAGGGTGGATCTTTTTTTATTCTTTGTTTTATATTTTAAAAGATTCTTCTTGTCTTTTTGTTTTACAGTATTTAGTATTTTATTCAGGTTTACTGGTGAATAATTTTTGCTGGTGAATTGTTCTTTGAGGGTTTTAGACTGTTCTTCAAAATATTTATTGCCAAGGCTGGTAGTGGCAACTATATTTTTCAATAACTGTGTTGGTACATACTTTTTTAAAATAAGTTTAAGTGTTAATAGTACCTTCATGGATAAAAATCTGAATGTCTAAAATGGCAACAAGTTATTTGCTGTATTCTGAAGATAAAATTATGCCGCTATTATTGATGTTTAAATAATTAAGAAATAGTTTAACAGAATCTTCAGGCCCCTTCCTAATAAAAAACAGATCATCTATGTATCTAAAATAGGTAACTAGGTTTGCTTTCCAGGGGTGGTCACCCCAAATAGCCTTAGACTCCCAGCCATCCATAAAAAGATTTGCATAGCTCGGGGCAAACCTAGTTCCCATAGCTGTACCTTGTCTTTGTATATAAAAAGAGTCTAAAAACCAAAGATAGTTGTTGATGTTAATACCTTCTATGATAAAATTGATTTGTTTCTCTGAGATATTATTATCTGCTGTTAGTCGATTAAAAACTGCTTCACAGCCTTTATCATGGGGAATAATTGTGTACAGAGACTGTACATCATAAGTAACTAAGATAAAATCTGGATGCCATATAACATTTTCTAAAAAGCGAAGTAGTGTCATTGAGTCTTTGAGGTATGACCTCATAAGTTTGACAGATGGCTGTAGTAAAATGTCTATATATTCTGGCAGATTAGATAATATAGAATTTACCCCAGAGGCACTAGGTCTACTTGGAGGATTATTTTCATCTATATGTATTTTGGGTAAAAAGTAGATTACTGGGATTTTGGGATGGTGTATGTTTAAATATTCATACTCTTTTTTTAGTGAGATTTTTTTGTTCCAGACCCTTAGATAAAAATAGTGATAGTGACTTTCTTATAGTTTGGGTGTGGTCTGAAGATAGTTTGCCATATACATTCTGATCGTTTAGTTGTCTTAGTGCTTCATTGATATACATGGTTTTAGAAAGCACAACTAAGCCTCTGCCTTCATTGACTGGTTTGATAATGATATTATCGTATTTTTGTAGTTCTATCAGTGCTTTCTGTTCTTGGCATGTTAGATTATGATATTTGTATTTTTGTTTTTTTGTTCCTTTTGTTTGATTTTGTCTACATCATGTAGTACTAACTTCTCAAACACCTCTATAAGGCCTGACTTAAAACTGGATGGGTAAAAATCGGAACTTTTTTCAGCAAGGTACTTATTACTTGAGGTCCGTTTGTAGTGCATGGGTCTGAGGTAGAGTTGCTTGCGGTGTTGTTGGGGTTTCCAATATATTAGATTTGCTAAAAAATTATATTTTTAAAGCTTTTCTCACAAACTTGTTAATATCTAAAAATGCCTGGAATGGGTTAAAAAGATTAGTGGGTGGACTGTTAGTTGAACTGCCGAGGAGAACAGACGTACAGCACAAGAGCTCCGGGCCAAAATCGACGATAACAAGCCTAAATATAGAAAATATCACCCCCTTTTAATCGCAAACCACTAGAGAGAACCTCTAAAGCCCCATGGGACACAGAAACAAAAAACAACTGTCGGACAGACCTGCCCCGGGTCTCACAATTGGGGACATGTGGCGGCAAGCACGCGGCCCGAGCGACTCCAATATGGCGGCGCTCCATGGAGGCTGCTCAGACTTTTCTGAAGACTATTCAGAGGAGGCCGAAGACGAATACCGTTGCGCCCCGGACCCAAAGCCGACGACAAAACCCGGCAAACCCAAGAAAAATCCTGATGCTGATCTGGTAACCACAGGGGTGCTTAAAACTCTGCTAGCGGATTTACAGACCAACATCCTGGCGGATGTCACCGCACTCAGGGGCGAGCTGCAGGGCCTGACGAGCCGCATGGCGGTACTGGAGGGCACCACTCAGGAATACCAGCGAACTATCGCCACGATGCAAAATGACATAAGAGACTTAAGCCACAAAAACAGACTGCTCGAACGGCGCCTAGATGCACAGGAAGACACGAGGAGAAGGTGTAACATAAAAATCAGAGGGATACCGGAGGGGCTCCCGGAGACAGAATTGCCACACACGATCAAGCGCCTGCTGGCTACCATACTACCCCCAGGCCAAACCAACCCTATTGCACCCGTTGATCTCTTCCGGATCCCGAAATCCGCTGGGGCCCCGGACAAAGCCACAAGGGACACTATTCTCACCTTTAAAAATGGGTCAGACAAAGCAGCAGTCCTCACTGCACTCCGGGGAAAAACCCCCATGCAACTCGAAAACGCACAGTTAACCTTCTATAATGACCTGTCCGCTGGAACTCTGGCTTGGCGCAGAACGCTCCGACCTCTCACCGCCACGCTCCAGCGACACCATATACAATACCGATGGAGGTCCTCCCATACACTCCTTGTGCTGCAGGGCACGACAACTCATCAAATTCACGGCCCGCAGGAGGCAGCAGCTCTTTTACAGACCTTGGGCCTGCCTCAGGACTCAATCACACAAGCGGACCCCCGAGTCCCCACCACACCGGCTCACACCTGGGACCCGGAGAGGAGCGCTCCATTCATACCGCGGAACGCCACACTGATCACCTATGCCTCAGTCACAACTTAGGCTAAGCCTCCTCTCCGACCCATGCCACATCATAACCAAACCGCACCTACCTTCAGCATCTACACTCTCTGGGGTTCCCACTTCCCCAGAGAACCTGACAGCCTCTACTCCCCGGAACGAGATAACACCTTCCCCAAGCGACTAGATGACTTACGAACATTGGCCTCATAGACACACGACAGCAACCACCATTGCTCCCAGCCAATCGGGGTGAACTCCACGTCGGCCTACTATACCTGCAGTAAAGACCTGATCGGCCCGGAAGCCGGCGTCAACGCTAAATTTACACGACGGCACAACCTAGGCCTCACTGGCGGCTATTTGGCTTAGGCGGGGTAAGGACTGCCCACGTACCAGAACCCCACACCATCAGGCGAGAGATTCCCGGTAACTTTACGGACATGCCTAGACGGAGCATTGACGGTCAGTGCCACTCACCTTTCGAGCACGACACCCACAGACTTACCCAAGAACTTGTGCCGCCCAACAACGGGCTAATAGGTGTTCAGATGCCTGTGTTATATTTTTATTTTCAAGTTTTAATGTTATTTGTTTATTGCTATGTTATAACCTCATATAGCTGCTAGCTCACACAGAGCTCACATTAGGTACAAGAGCAGGGCAAGACATCAGGGGGAAAAAAATCAATAGCCGTCCGGAACACAACACGCCCACGGCGGGCAAACATTCATACACTTTATTACTTAGAGGCACCACACGGAATACACCGGCCCGCTTCATAAACCAGACGTCCATACACACAAGACTCCCTCCCCCCTATCACACATAAGACAAGCTTACATTGAAGTAACTGGGAACCCGGCATCCCGCGAAATTCTGACAGCGCCAAGCTACACGCACCCCACCAACAGGCTCAACCGCATGCCCAGCCATACCTATAGAGGCATGTTTTACCTTAAAACATTAATCTAGGCCTCACCTAACAACGTTTGTCTTCGTCTTTCCCCCACGGATAGCCTCTCATTTTACCTATCAACACAGACCATACAGGAGCCCAGTAAGTGATAGGGCAGCCTTCACTATGGCACAACCATAACTAGTAGAGATACTACGGTCCAACGTACCGAGAAGAGATCGGTTAAGCTATCTGAATGTACCCTTTCCATACACAGCAACCTTTCATTCTATTCTTGTAAGTAGGCCCAGGTTGTGCCTAGAATACCAAACAACATGGCTGAATAATTTGTTTACATGACTATGGGACGACAGCCTCCTATAACTGACAACCGCCTCAGCCCAGCTTATATACACACCTTAACGAGTAATACCAGGTTAGCTCACTCCGACCACTACTTCTAGGGATTCTTCCTTATGAGACTGTTTATCATAATAATGCTCCAATGACTACACACTACCCCACCCCAACGATAGGGTACAGATGCCCCGCTATACAGGCACCTTCTGTTAATTGACATGAAGAGCTCACACACCGCGCCTCTGCTAGTATAGATAACCTAACGATCTCATGCAACCACCATCATTCCTTTATTCTCTGTTGTTAAAGTTTGTGATATTATTTTAATTGAGCAGCCTCCATGGTTACGTTAGAACTGTTTGAATATTGTACGCTAAACCTGTGCATATCCGTGCCATTACTATAGAATGTAGGGTTTCACATTAACGCAATACCGCCATAGTGCTAAAGCAAGATAACTCAAGACTAGCACTTAGCCCTCTTATCAGTGAGATGGCGATATGTCCTAACCTTTTACCATGCTGTGCTTATAGACAGCTTGCTACTGGCCACCTCCATGGCAACTAGCTCGAGGGCCTGTCGACCTTACACATATACGCTTACTTTTAGGTGCGCAACCACGAGCGTACTATATTAGAGTATATGCATTTCCAGCCTGGTATAACCATCATTAACAATAGCCCACTAAGGTACCATAACTCGCTCATTACATATATTGGCTCATGTATTACTACTTATAAGATACTGAAGTATCATTGTTTGTTAACCGTATGTTCCAGCATTTTACCACTCGTTATGGATATCATAAAGTTTAATAGTCTCACATTATACGTATAAAAATGTGCTGTCTATTCTGCCACAAATTGTACTGCTAATGTTAAGCTCGCAACGGCTGTTGTGGCCTTGCACGTCTATTGTCATTTCAAGCACAAATAAAATAAAGAATTTAAAAAAAAAAAAAAAAGATTAGTGGGTGCACATTTTAGACCTTTACTTAAAACTGAAATTTGGGTTGAAATTAAATTTTTTTATGATAAATTAAAAATTCCATGTCTGTTATCGTTGGAATTGGTTAATGTCTCTCTAGCTTTTCTCTCTTGAAATCTTCTTCCACTTCTCCATCCTCTATACTTAATTTTCTCTTTCTTACTCTTGTTGGGTATGGTGTTTGGACAGATGGGTTGTTGTGTGTTCCAATCTCTAATAAATGATCATCAATATCAGTTTCAGAATCTATAGATAGTATCTGGTATCTATTTGGGTGGTGAATAGGGGATGTAGTGTGATTTGTATGATTGGAATTTTGGTAAGTGAATCTGTGTCTCTGGGGTCTAGGAATGGAGTTATAGGTGTCTTTTCTAAGTGTAGTTGGGACAGAGGTAGTAGGTTTGGTGAACCTATGTGTGGGGTGATTTTTATAGGGAGGTGATGTTGCATGTTTAGGATATGGTGGGATGAGTTGTGATATCTGGGGGGTCATTTATAGTGCTTGTAGTTGTCTCTATGGTATGGGACGTGAGGTTGGCTTGGGTAGGGATTCTTTAAATTCCTTTGAGGGTAAGTTCTAGTGGGGGGCTGGGCATGATGGATAATCCAAATAATATGTGTTTTGTCGAGTATGATAATCAAAACTGGGATGGTGATGCGAAAGAGTTTCTGAGGTGTATTTCTTTTTGTTGTTAAGATGGTAAGTTCTTACTTGGTCATAATCATATTTGTCCCTGATGCATTTCTTTACTTTTATGTTTTTTTGTATCCATTTCAACTTTCTCTATCTTGTTTTGTATTATGAAAGAGTTTTGTTTAGAAACTTGTGTTTTAGTGAATGGTAGGAGTTTATCTTGGAGGTTCTTAATTTCAACATCTAGCAGGGATAATTTTTTGCTCTTTTTTTAAAAATAAGGGTTTCCATTAGACCAAACGTGCATAGTTCTTATTTACTATTCCATTCCTTCATGAATTCATTATCATCTTGGTCTGAGGTGTTTAAAAAATCTTAGGCCTCGAGGGGTTATCTGCTCGTCTATGTATTTCTTAAGTGTGGCTATTTCCCATTTTAGTTTGATTTCTGATGTTAAAGATTTTTCAAGTGAGATAAAAAGTTCCTGTTGGCTTTAAATCTCTGTTATGGTGGGGGTTGGTATAGTGTCTTCAGTGTTAAAAACATTATTTATATCGATAGTATAATTTTTTCTAAAATTAAAGATGGACATGTTTGGTGGAGTAGTATAAAAGCAGCCCGACAGTAAAAATATGTACAAAGGATCAGCGCTAATTTACTAGATCTTACAGAGATAAATATAAGTCAGCACACCTGAAAAATAGGGCTGTGATTATATGTGTTTGAGTCTGTGATTGTGCATGTATATGATTGTGTGTGTATGTCTGTACATCTGTGACGGTGTGTGTATTTCTGTGTGTGTGTGCATATGTATATACATGTGTATGTAGATAGCTCCCTATGTTGGTATGCTTAAATATGACAAACCCACACAAGGATAACAAATGATGGAGTTATCTACTAAACACATTTTTAAAAATGGTGTAACGAACTGAACCTTGTTATGGGTTCTTGGAGGGGCGTGCTGGTCAGCCTCCTACCTCAAGACTATGGCCCCTGGTTCAGGACTGTTAAAAGGCTTCATTCATGCAATTGGGGTTATGTGGTTCGGGAACCGAACAGCCACACAAACCAGAGACCACCCTGGAGCTTGTTAAACCCTATTAACACTTAGTAATGATTTTAACTGCAGTGTTCTAATTGTCTGTTTGGGCCATCTTGTTCGCATGAATGCAGGCAGCAGTGTTTGGTCGTCGAGTTCCTGGAACTAAAATCGGACACGGAAACCTCTGGACTTTTATCATCGCCTGCGTTCGGTTCTATACAACTTAGAAGGCCAATGTTCAGTGGAATCGTTCGTCTGGATGAGGTGAACAAGCTCCAGGGTAAGACTATTTACTATGTTCGGTAGTTTGTTCGGTTTTTAAACTACCGAACTAGACCGACTTCAAGCCCTGATTCTCTGGAACTGTTTTGGGCAGTAGCCTTGTGTGCAGTCAGTCAAATTATGACTTCCATGGAAATCCCGAACCCCTGAACCAATCTGGGTGATTTTTGGATAAGTTGGTCCCCCAGAGCGGGGCTTTCAGAAGATATTTGTGGGGTTTCCATGTGTTTTGGGGGTACTTTCTGGGTGTTGTTTTGAAATGTTTGTTTTCTGTGCCTGGAGATAATTGAGTTTAGTACAGTTCATGACTCAATTATCTTACAGGCACAGGGGAGGGATTATCCTGTTTTGTGTGGGAGTGTCCTGGACCTGAGAGCCAATGTAATTACAGTGTGTACTTTTCCATAGTAAAATTTACTTGGATACTGCATTTTCTTCTGCAGAACGTTCGAATCAACACCCAAACTGTGAGCTATAATCACTCAGCCTTTAGCAGTTTGGGAGGAACCAAAAGCGAACGGGTATCTGAAATACCAGCGTTCTTAACAAATGGCTTTTGAAGTTTTATTATATAAATTATATAATATATTTTATAAGTGGCCCAAGACAATTCTTCTGTGCTCAATGCAGCCCAGGAAAACCAAAAGGTTGGACACCCATGTCCTAGATGAATGGCCTGACAGGGCTATGAGCTTCATCTACCAAAGTTTGGCCGATTTGCAGCCAGCATGCAGGAGTCACCCTGAATGACTAAGGTGTTGGACACTAATTTGTCTGACTTCTCAATTAAAGCCTGTCTAACTTGGGTGGCCCATCATCTGAGCACTCAAGCACCTCTGCCATAACAAGGCTAGTGTCCATGGAGAGGACTGATGCCACTAATAAAAAAATAAAAATTAATAATAAAGAAATAATAAAAAAGACCCATTACAAAAAGATCTGTTGCAAAAATAAAACCCTAGCCGCAGCAATAGTCCATCAGCGCAGAATTAATGCTCCTAGTGGGGAAAGCCCTGTTATAGGCTTTCCAGGCTATGACAGCTATGGCAAAGCATGGGAAAGAGTGATAAGAAACACTATGGGACAGTTTGTTCAGAATATTTTTTTTCTGGGTTTCTTCCTCTAAAAACTAGGTGCGTCTTATGGTGAGGTGCGTCTTATGGAGCGAAAGATACGGTATATATATATATATATATATATATATATATCCATCAATGAAGAGGAGCACTCAGAAGGACTTTTACAATCGTGAATTTATTATTCAAATAGTTTTACATCAGCATGTAAATCCTATGATTCAACGTTTCGACCCCTCAGGGTCTTTTTCAAGAACAATTTACAAGTGAACTAAACATGTAATATATAGGAATGAAAACAGTGCACTCACCAATCTCGTGTGTGTAGCCGCCCATTCAAACCCGGAAGTGTCACGAAACCAGCCCCACGTGGTTTCCATAGCGTGCGTCAGTACGTGTGACGTAATTAGCGTCGTTGCTAGGTGATATTTTGTCAACAATGCTATATTCGTGTATACTAGCAACCAGACTTGGTAATGTGTTCTAAAGAAGTAAAAGGTGTCTAATCGCTAAGGAAGAGATCCCTGAGTATAGAATAAATCTTAAGTAAGAGGATCTCAAGGGATGAGAATGTGTCGATATGAGACATGTGAACGAAGTGCCAAAGGTGCCAAATAGTGCAAGATAAAGGACCAAAAGTGTGCCAAAACTATGGTGCCAAATAGAAAATATTAAAAAAACATAAGGCAACATCAATCTCAAATATTGCAATTTAAAAACAAAGAAGGAGAGAATTTCCTGAGTGTCGAGACTAGATATATAATGGAGTTAAAAATACCTACACTTTTTTGAAAAATACTGTATGTAATATTTTCTTAATTAATAGCAAATAATTAGAAAATTTAATGATTTGATGATTAGATAGCGGGATGATGATCTGAGAACCCAACGTGTACTTATTGGGACGACATATGGTTTAGCGTTAGCAGAACATAGAAAATGAAATACATTCATTGAGTCCCTTGGGCATTACTGTATCAAGTCGATGAATCCAATACGTTTCTCGTTGGAGTAATGCTCTAGATCTGTCCCCACCTCTTGGATTCGGTGGAACATGATCTATGGCAATGAATCGTAAAGTAGGAAGCCTGTGGTTGGCTTGGAGAAAGTGTTTGGCCACCGGCTTGTCTGATTTTTGATCCCTAAATGCCGTGTTGATGGTTGATCTGTGGCCTCTAATCCTGTCCCTGAGCGTGAGATCTGTTTTCCCCACGTATGAGAGACCACAGGGGCAAGTGATGAGATATATCACATGGTCGGTGGTACATGTGATATATTGTGTGATGGGGATCCGAATTCCACTATGTGGGTGGACAAATGAGGTATTAGTATTCATGTGACTACATGTCACACAGCCGCTACATCTGTAGCAACCTTTTTTGATGGGTCCTCTTGATTTTTGGTAACACGAAATTGGATCACTTTTCACCAATAGGTCTCTCAGATTTTTGTTTCTTTTTAAACTAATCGTGGGTTGCTGCTGGAAAATTGGTGGCAGATTCTTATCTGAACGTAGAATACCCCAGTATTTATTTACAGATCTTTGGATCTGTGTGGTTCCTGTGTGTAACGTTAAGGGTAGGTACATTTTAGTTGCTTGAGAGGCCCTGTTGGCAGGGGATGTCATCCGTTTCATGGCTTTCTCTTTCGCTTTGGCTAGTATGTCTGGATTATATCCTCTCTGTTGGAATCTGTCAGTCATTTCTTGCAATTGTTGCTCACGTTTCTCTGGGTCGCTATTATATCTCAATACCCGCATATATTGCGATATCGGGAGGGATTCTTTCAGTTTCTGAGGATGGTAGCTGTTGAACTGAAGTAGCGTGTTCCTAGCCGTCTCCTTACGATATAGGGTGTACCCTAATCTGCCGTTGTCCTTATAGATGGATACGTCCAAAAATTGGATCTCTTGGGTGTTTGATGATAGCGTCAATTTCACTGGGCAATCGGCTTCATTCAAGTCGGAGACCATAATGTCTAGGTCAGAGCTAGTTCCTGTCCAAATTAGGAAGATGTCGTCCACGAAGCGATGATATGTGAGTATATGTTCACTATATCTGTTCAGAATGGATTGGGTTTCGAAAATTGACATATAGGCATTGGCATATGAGGGTGCCATGGCCGCCCCCATGGAAGTACCAGTCAATTGAAGGTAAAAGTGCTCTTCGAATTTGAAATAATTGCATGTAAGGGCTATAGATAACAGCTCCATGATGAATTCAACGGGCGGTCCGCAATATTTTGAAGAGTTACTCAGAATGTGTCGTAGTGCTTGTATACCATCTGTATGTGGTATAATGGTATACAGATTTTTTACGTCCAATGTAACTAATATATATCCCTCTCCTATCGAAGTGAGGTTCTTAATGTGCTCCAAAAAATCATTAGTATCCCGTAGACACGTTGGAAGGTCCATGACAGTCGTTTTGATGTAATAGTCGATGTATTTCGTAATTGGTTCAAGTAGACTGTCTCTAGCTGAGACAATCGGTCTCCCTGGTGGATGTTGTGTATCCTTATGAATCTTCGGTAGTGTGTATAACACTGGGTGTTTCGGGTGGTCTACGGTTAGGAATTTGGCCATATATGTATCTACGAACCCCATTTGTATACCAATGGTGATGGTACTCTTTATCCGGTTCTGGAATTTTTTCACTGGATCGAATGTTAATCTCTGATAGGTGTTTCTATCAGATAGTTGGTTACAAATTTCCTCCTTGTATTTTGCGTATGACATAACTACTATCGCTCCTCCTTTGTCGGCGGGTCGGATAATAATGCTCGTGTCTGTCATCAGATCTCTTAGAGCCATCTTCTCGGCTTGGGATAAATTCTGTCTATTGTCTGTTGGATTTTTTAGCATCTTGTGTGACTCAGTTTTCACTGACTGCATAAAAGTTTTAATAGACATATTGGCAGTTTTCTGGTCTGTTGTGTTTTTGACTCTCAACGGGTTCTTGGGTGGAGTGGTGTTGTCAGTCATAATCGATTTATCTTTCCATCGTTCATGTTTGGTCAGAATCTGTTGTATTCTAAAAAATTCAATATCTGTTTGGAGAGGTGCCGGTTTGGATACAGGGACGAAGGTCAACCCTTTTGATAGCACGGATATGTGGTGTTCAGTAAGGTTTTTTTGGGATAAATTGAATACTAATGTCTCTTCCCTCTTGGGGGTTTGCCCTTTACTCCTGTGCTTCTGGTGCCCCTTCTGTCCTCTTCTGGTGACTGTGTTCTTTTTCCTCCTCTGCTCTGCATTTGTGAGGTTCCTGGGGATTTGTAGGGTCGCATATTGGCCTCTAAAAAAGGCTGTTGCACCTGTGTATCTCTCACTTCTTTATTTTCCACATCGGAGGCTGATTCACCTGAACTGTTGTCAATGGTTTGGAACGTCGGCTTTCTAATACGATATTTGTATTTAGGGAACGATTCCCTGTTGGGTGTCTGGGTGCCGCTTAGCCATCTGTATACCTGATGACACTTGTAATCGTAATTAACTTTGTCCAGTTTTTGTCTCTTAAACCGGACAAGTTCGTTCTTGTATTTGTTTATATCATCCTGTAATTTCAGCATATGTTCAGTGGCAGCCGCTGAGTGTAGTATATCTGTATTGATGTTTTCCACCTCTTGTATCGATTGCTTAACTCCAATCAGTTCCTTGCCGACTTCCTCCACCACGATCACCATCCAATCCAGAGAGCATTTGTTAGCGATATTCATCCATTTCCGACAGAAATCGGGATTTTGCCTACCTATGGTTGGAGAGTTGCGAACTCTAAATCCCCTCGGGATCCGCTTAGCTCTATGGTAATCGGAGATAAAAATACCGTGTAGATCCAAATCTACCTCTCTTCGTTTCAATTTAATTAAATCATTATATAAGTCTTTGACGGTATTCGAGTGTGACAAATCTTTGGCTGTTCTAGACCATAAAATCGCTTGTGCCTGATCTTCAGAGATAGACAGGGTTTCAGCAGTATCAGCCATCCCGCCCGCTCGCACTAGAAAGTCATCCATCGTGACTGGCTTGAAGGTGTGCCTGAACGCACAGTAAGTAAATGCGGTAACAATAGAATTTCAACTTCGGGGGTGCCCAAAATGGTGTGACGCCACCATAAATATATAAACGAAATAATCCTTTAGGCACTCACCCCTGAATGGTGTATAGATAAAGCTTGCCTCCGGTGCTTCCAGCGTCGTATATATATCCATCAATGAAGAGGAGCACTCAGAAGGACTTTTACAATCGTGAATTTATTATTCAAATAGTTTTACATCAGCATGTAAATCCTATGATTCAACGTTTCGACCCCTCAGGGTCTTTTTCAAGAACAATTTACAAGTGAACTAAACATGTAATATATAGGAATGAAAACAGTGCACTCACCAATCTCGTGTGTGTAGCCGCCCATTCAAACCCGGAAGTGTCACGAAACCAGCCCCACGTGGTTTCCATAGCGTGCGTCAGTACGTGTGACGTAATTAGCGTCGTTGCTAGGTGATATTTTGTCAACAATGCTATATTCGTGTATACTAGCAACCAGACTTGGTAATGTGTTCTAAAGAAGTAAAAGGTGTCTAATCGCTAAGGAAGAGATCCCTGAGTATAGAATAAATCTTAAGTAAGAGGATCTCAAGGGATGAGAATGTGTCGATATGAGACATGTGAACGAAGTGCCAAAGGTGCCAAATAGTGCAAGATAAAGGACCAAAAGTGTGCCAAAACTATGGTGCCAAATAGAAAATATTAAAAAAACATAAGGCAACATCAATCTCAAATATTGCAATTTAAAAACAAAGAAGGAGAGAATTTCCTGAGTGTCGAGACTAGATATATAATGGAGTTAAAAATACCTACACTTTTTTGAAAAATACTGTATGTAATATTTTCTTAATTAATAGCAAATAATTAGAAAATTTAATGATTTTTTTTTTTTTTTTTTTTTTTTTTTTATATTCTTTATTTTTGTTGTGCATAGTTACAGCATGGATGTTTCATTTTACAAGATTTGAAGCCACAAAAATTGGTATCCAGCTTAAAATATGTAATGCTGCACTTTTTTTTTGTAAATGTAAAACAAGAGTATAAACAGGATAAGCATTAATAATAACAAGCATATCTTCACAGAGACTGAAGAGACAAGTAGGTGCATGCATAGGTAACTGTGCTTCTGCTAAATTGCTGGGTACGTGCCTGGCAATTAGATTGAAAGATATGCAAAAGATGATAGATAGTGAGTGAGCTAAGAAAGGGAAATAAATCATGTAAAGACTCAGTAGTGAAAGTTCAGGATGACATAAACCGCTGGAGCCCCAGCAAGCTAGTTGTAAATATGTATGCGTGATGTGAAGCCAGCAATAAGCAAGTTTAGTGAAACACATTTGAGTTCAAAAAGGCATGTCAGGTATTGTAAAACTGCTGGAGTAAGGCCGAGGTAGGGAATTGCAAAGTAAGAGGGATAAACCAAACAATAAATGTCAGATGACTGTAATGTACTCAGCTGCAGTATAGAGAGTCCCCACAGCCACCGATCTTCACCCGATGCCACTTATGTGCTGGAGTATATAGTCCTTTCTGTGGCCCATTAGTGACTCCGACCGGAGCAGGAGCGCAGCCCAAGATCCCATGCCTCCGTTGCTTGTCTTGTCTGTCCCAAGTTTCATTCTTCTGGCGGGGTCGGTCGGGTTTTTGCGCATGCATGCCGGTCGAAGGGGCTGGTGTTTTGGCAGTATTCGGACTTGTGGTGGAGCTGAGGGGTGCAGGCTTGTGGTCCCTGTTGCTGCCAGGTGGAGTGGGTGGGTAGGTCTAGGCGTGCGTTTAGTTGCAACGGGGCGCTGTGGGCGTCGGGAGCCCTTCCACCCCTGGGGTCGCTGGTGGGCCAGTTCTCCGTTTCTGCAAGCCTGACTTGTAGTGGGGCCTTGAGTCTCCCCCAAGGCAGTGGCGCGGTGGACACCATATGTTGCCCGCATGATGCTCCTTTCATTCCCCATATGCTTGAGCGTGTGTGGCTGCCGCTTTACTTTCAGCTGGCTCTCTGCTGTTTGTGGAGCGTCGTGGAGTGCTTTGCCCGGTTGGGCCTTCACCTTCTGCTTTGTGATTTGGTGCCTGTTAGCACTGTCTGGTTGGAGCAGTGTGGATGCCTGTGCCGTGGTGCTGGCCCTTGGTGGCTGTAGAGGCTGGCGCCTATCCTCCAAGTGCGCCCAGAAACGTTCGCAGACTGCATCAAACCTTGCCTGAAAGGCAGCTGCCCAGTCCCCGGGACTTTGTTTCTTTGTGCTAGTGTCTGTGCCGTCGGCCATTTTGCTTAGGCCTCGTGTCTCCCGCCTGTCGGCCCATCTCCTTTGGTGAGTACCTTCATGCTGGGGGTGGACCGGGATAACCCCCGCCGGCCCAGAGGGGGGGGAACGAGAGCCTCTCCGCAGAAGCTCAGTCTGACTTGGCGGCAGAGGAGCGGCCGTCTCCTGTGAGCCCGCCATGTTGTTAGGCCTCAACCTCATCTCAGGGAAATATGACTCACTTTGTGTCACGGATGGTTTCCACTTGTGCCTCTGGTTGTCATCCCTCTGTTAGTGACCTTTTTGTGTCTGTAAGACGTCTTTTAATCCGTGAAATCCGCTCTAGACGATTCGGATTGAGAGAGCTGAGGAGAATTGCTGCCTCTCAGCTCCCCGGTCAGGCCCCGCCCCCCCAAATTTAATGATTTGATGATTAGATAGCGGGATGATGATCTGAGAACCCAACGTGTACTTATTGGGACGACATATGGTTTAGCGTTAGCAGAACATAGAAAATGAAATACATTCATTGAGTCCCTTGGGCATTACTGTATCAAGTCGATGAATCCAATACGTTTCTCGTTGGAGTAATGCTCTAGATCTGTCCCCACCTCTTGGATTCGGTGGAACATGATCTATGGCAATGAATCGTAAAGTAGGAAGCCTGTGGTTGGCTTGGAGAAAGTGTTTGGCCACCGGCTTGTCTGATTTTTGATCCCTAAATGCCGTGTTGATGGTTGATCTGTGGCCTCTAATCCTGTCCCTCACAAATGCAGAGCAGAGGAGGAAAAAGAACACAGTCACCAGAAGAGGACAGAAGGGGCACCAGAAGCACAGGAGTAAAGGGCAAACCCCCAAGAGGGAAGAGACATTAGTATTCAATTTATCCCAAAAAAACCTTACTGAACACCACATATCCGTGCTATCAAAAGGGTTGACCTTCGTCCCTGTATCCAAACCGGCACCTCTCCAAACAGATATTGAATTTTTTAGAATACAACAGATTCTGACCAAACATGAACGATGGAAAGATAAATCGATTATGACTGACAACACCACTCCACCCAAGAACCCGTTGAGAGTCAAAAACACAACAGACCAGAAAACTGCCAATATGTCTATTAAAACTTTTATGCAGTCAGTGAAAACTGAGTCACACAAGATGCTAAAAAATCCAACAGACAATAGACAGAATTTATCCCAAGCCGAGAAGATGGCTCTAAGAGATCTGATGACAGACACGAGCATTATTATCCGACCCGCCGACAAAGGAGGAGCGATAGTAGTTATGTCATACGCAAAATACAAGGAGGAAATTTGTAACCAACTATCTGATAGAAACACCTATCAGAGATTAACATTCGATCCAGTGAAAAAATTCCAGAACCGGATAAAGAGTACCATCACCATTGGTATACAAATGGGGTTCGTAGATACATATATGGCCAAATTCCTAACCGTAGACCACCCGAAACACCCAGTGTTATACACACTACCGAAGATTCATAAGGATACACAACATCCACCAGGGAGACCGATTGTCTCAGCTAGAGACAGTCTACTTGAACCAATTACGAAATACATCGACTATTACATCAAAACGACTGTCATGGACCTTCCAACGTGTCTACGGGATACTAATGATTTTTTGGAGCACATTAAGAACCTCACTTCGATAGGAGAGGGATATATATTAGTTACATTGGACGTAAAAAATCTGTATACCATTATACCACATACAGATGGTATACAAGCACTACGACACATTCTGAGTAACTCTTCAAAATATTGCGGACCGCCCGTTGAATTCATCATGGAGCTGTTATCTATAGCCCTTACATGCAATTATTTCAAATTCGAAGAGCACTTTTACCTTCAATTGACTGGTACTTCCATGGGGGCGGCCATGGCACCCTCATATGCCAATGCCTATATGTCAATTTTCGAAACCCAATCCATTCTGAACAGATATAGTGAACATATACTCACATATCATCGCTTCGTGGACGACATCTTCCTAATTTGGACAGGAACTAGCTCTGACCTAGACATTATGGTCTCCGACTTGAATGAAGCCGATTGCCCAGTGAAATTGACGCTATCATCAAACACCCAAGAGATCCAATTTTTGGACGTATCCATCTATAAGGACAACGGCAGATTAGGGTACACCCTATATCGTAAGGAGACGGCTAGGAACACGCTACTTCAGTTCAACAGCTACCATCCTCAGAAACTGAAAGAATCCCTCCCGATATCGCAATATATGCGGGTATTGAGATATAATAGCGACCCAGAGAAACGTGAGCAACAATTGCAAGAAATGACTGACAGATTCCAACAGAGAGGATATAATCCAGACATACTAGCCAAAGCGAAAGAGAAAGCCATGAAACGGATGACATCCCCTGCCAACAGGGCCTCTCAAGCAACTAAAATGTACCTACCCTTAACGTTACACACAGGAACCACACAGATCCAAAGATCTGTAAATAAATACTGGGGTATTCTACGTTCAGATAAGAATCTGCCACCAATTTTCCAGCAGCAACCCACGATTAGTTTAAAAAGAAACAAAAATCTGAGAGACCTATTGGTGAAAAGTGATCCAATTTCGTGTTACCAAAAATCAAGAGGACCCATCAAAAAAGGTTGCTACAGATGTAGCGGCTGTGTGACATGTAGTCACATGAATACTAATACCTCATTTGTCCACCCACATAGTGGAATTCGGATCCCCATCACACAATATATCACATGTACCACCGACCATGTGATATATCTCATCACTTGCCCCTGTGGTCTCTCATACGTGGGGAAAACAGATCTCACGCTCAGGGACAGGATTAGAGGCCACAGATCAACCATCAACACGGCATTTAGGGATCAAAAATCAGACAAGCCGGTGGCCAAACACTTTCTCCAAGCCAACCACAGGCTTCCTACTTTACGATTCATTGCCATAGATCATGTTCCACCGAATCCAAGAGGTGGGGACAGATCTAGAGCATTACTCCAACGAGAAACGTATTGGATTCATCGACTTGATACAGTAATGCCCAAGGGACTCAATGAATGTATTTCATTTTCTATGTTCTGCTAACGCTAAACCATATGTCGTCCCAATAAGTACACGTTGGGTTCTCAGATCATCATCCCGCTATCTAATCATCAAATCATTAAATTTTCTAATTATTTGCTATTAATTAAGAAAATATTACATACAGTATTTTTCAAAAAAGTGTAGGTATTTTTAACTCCATTATATATCTAGTCTCGACACTCAGGAAATTCTCTCCTTCTTTGTTTTTAAATTGCAATATTTGAGATTGATGTTGCCTTATGTTTTTTTAATATTTTCTATTTGGCACCATAGTTTTGGCACACTTTTGGTCCTTTATCTTGCACTATTTGGCACCTTTGGCACTTCGTTCACATGTCTCATATCGACACATTCTCATCCCTTGAGATCCTCTTACTTAAGATTTATTCTATACTCAGGGATCTCTTCCTTAGCGATTAGACACCTTTTACTTCTTTAGAACACATTACCAAGTCTGGTTGCTAGTATACACGAATATAGCATTGTTGACAAAATATCACCTAGCAACGACGCTAATTACGTCACACGTACTGACGCACGCTATGGAAACCACGTGGGGCTGGTTTCGTGACACTTCCGGGTTTGAATGGGCGGCTACACACACGAGATTGGTGAGTGCACTGTTTTCATTCCTATATATTACATGTTTAGTTCACTTGTAAATTGTTCTTGAAAAAGACCCTGAGGGGTCGAAACGTTGAATCATAGGATTTACATGCTGATGTAAAACTATTTGAATAATAAATTCACGATTGTAAAAGTCCTTCTGAGTGCTCCTCTTCATTGATGGATATATATACGACGCTGGAAGCACCGGAGGCAAGCTTTATCTATACACCATTCAGGGGTGAGTGCCTAAAGGATTATTTCGTTTATATATATATATATATATATATAATACTTGAAAATCCCCCGCACTCACGCTTTAGTAGATATCGACTTCGCCGGGTGCCATGACATGAACTCCAATCAAATATTGTAGCAAATAACAGCCGCTCACCGGTCTTGTAAAAGTCCAAAATTGATTTAAATAAAGTTAAAAGAGAGACCAACGTTTCAGTCCCAGCTCGGGACTTTCCTCAGGGTAACAAATCAATAGTAAATGCAAACGCAAAATACTGACAATATATAGATAGAATATAATTAGTAAAACTCACCCAGGTGCAGTAGATGTGTATCAGCCGTGTACCGGAGCACTTCCGGGTATGCGCGCGCACACCCGCGTAAACTAAGCCCCCTTTACGTGCACGTGATACGTGCGGTGATATGTGTGTTGTATATATGGTTGCTAAGCAATGTAACGTGCCCAGATTCTCCGGCCTGAATGGGAGTGTGGTGAATGTGTTTAAACAATGTGATTTATAAAGACTGTTCAAGTGTGCTTCATATTAAAAACCAATGTCTATTCTGCTGTGTAGAAGAGCCTAGTTGAAAATATTATAGATAGCTACAAAAGCATGAATTTGCCGGTATATTAAGAGTGTCACACATGCAAATGACACCCATTGCAGTGTAATGTATAGTGAGACCCAGCCAACTGTACATATTTATATAGAAGTATAAATTTCATAAAAAGGCTATAAAGTAAGTATAAGTGTAATAGTACACTGTGATTCATATCTATCTATACAATAAAGACAAATGCCCGAGCATCATAGTAACCAACATACATAACTAAATACAAAATAATGCACTGTATAAAATAGTACAAGCTATGGGAATTCAAATAAATGAATAATATGGGATATTTTCATTTAACCCTCTCGGTGCCATTGTGCCCAACTGATAAATCCAAAACGCTTCCTTTTGCTCTTCATACATATACATATATGCGTTCGCATATCTTGGTGCTACTGCCGAGCCCATAGAGGTTCCCGCTATCTGAAAATACCATTGCTCTTCAAATCTAAAGTAATTGTTGTTCAAAATAAAGGATAATAGCTCCAATACAGATTCAATCGGAGGGCCTCGATATAGTGATGAATTACACAGCACTTGACGCATCGCCTCTGTGTGGGATGACCGTATATAAATAGGACACGTCCATGGTGTTTCTTCTGTATCATCGTGTCTATCGTTGGCTATCTGGCGACCGTCCCCCTAGACCCAGAAGATTCAGGAAGAGAGTGGTGCGCCCTAATATACCCACAGTGGATATTGGGTGAGTCAGCATCTGAAAGTGACATACCATCAGACCATACTCCTTTTTTAGGAACAGTGGGCACAGGGACAGTGACCAGAAGCAGACACCGAGGTGAAGAAGACACAGGATCAGGAGAGGCCGTAAGACTAAATCCGGCACCCAAGGGGAAACCGCCGCTCAGGAGGTAAATCCTATCTTCAACCTCTCCCAGAGACCACTCAGCTCTATTGAAATAACCACTCTAAGTATAGGGCTTTCCTTTATACCTACTTGCGGCCCAAATTCATTCAAATGGAGCACTGAATTGTTTCAATTTGGGAGACAAATGAGATTGAAAGAATATTTCCAGAATGCTTCAAAACAGGAGCTATCAACAGCAGATATTGGAACAGGTAGATTCAGGACAAAATCTACATTTGACCCTCACAGTACTAAACACACGATTAAAACTTTTTTATCCTCTACAGCAAGGATGTCTCAAGACCTTTTTTCTCGGAAGTCCAGACAACAGCATAATATCACCAAACAGGAGCGAGTTTTGCTATGGGAGCTGTCTAAAGATTCTACAATAGTGATCCGTCCAGCGGACAAGGGAGGCGGTATTGTCCTTATGGACTACAGTTACTATTCTGATGATCTGAAAAGACAGCTGAAGGATAGCAACACGTACTACCCATTAAAGGGAGATCCCACAGCAGAAATACAGAAGAAACTTGTAGATATATTGGATATGTCTTTAAGAGCTGGATACATCGATATAGAACTATATCATTTTTTGAATAAAACCTTCCCCCGCACACCGGTGATATACAGCATCCCGAAAATACACAAGAATGCTCAGAGACCCCCGGGGAGACCCATTGTCTCAGCCATCGACGGTGTACTTGAACCCATTGCACAGTGGCTTGATTTCATCTGTAAAAAAACAGTCGAAGCACTATATACCTGTGTTAAAGACACACAGTCTTTACTACAACACCTTAAATCCTTGGACTTCAAAGATACAACACCGATTTTTATCACCATGGACGTGTCCAATTTATATACGGTCATCCCACACATAGATGGTGTAGAGGCGATGCGTCAAGTGCTGTGTAATTCATCACTATATCGAGGCCCTCCGATTGAATCTGTATTGGAGCTATTATCCTTTATTTTGAACAACAATTACTTTAGATTTGAAGAGCAATGGTATTTACAGATAGTGGGAACCTCTATGGGCTCGGCCGTAGCACCAAGATATGTGAACGCATATATGTATATGTATGAAGTACAATACATATTAACCCCATATGCAAGATTCATCACGGGATACTATCGCTACATTGACGACCTCCTTATAATCTGGAATGGCACAGCAGAAGAAGCACAGGACATGATACAAACATTGAACCAGATACCTACACCAATTAGGTTTACGTCCAATATCAGTGAACACTCAGTCCAATACCTAGATTTGGAGCTGTCCTATGGAGTAAATGGAATTCAGTACACTTTGTTCTCTAAACCGACTGATAGGAATACCATTTTGCATGCACAGAGCGCACACCCATGGGCTTTGAAAAAATCTATACCCAAGGCACAATATCAGAGAGTTATACGCAATAACTCAAACACAGTGGCAGCAGAGATACAATTGGAATCAATGACCCAAAAGTTTGTGAATAGAGGGTATGAAGGTCGAGTACTACAAGAGGCGCTCACTCAAGCCAGGTTAGCCCCAAATCAGGCTAAGACTAATCCTTCACAACGCATGGTGTTTCCGTTGACATTCCACAACTCTGCAGACAAGGTAACAGCACTAATTAAGGACAACTGGAAAATGATATCCACGGATGACTCCCTGCCTAAAATCTTCAAAGAACCGCCCATGATCTGTTACAGAAGAAACAGGAACCTACGTGATATTTTGGTACACACAGATCCTGTGGACAGTTACACCAAGACTTTGAAGGCCAATATACGTGGTTGTATACGGTGCCTGGGGTGCGTCACCTGCGGGCACATGATTCCATCCAAAACGTTTTGCCATCCACATACTAATAAAACGTATGACATTAGGTATACCATTACCTGTAAGACATCTTTTGTCATTTATAAGCTCATGTGTCCCTGTGGACTATATTATGTGGGCAAAACGGAAACCCCCATCTGTGAGCGCATACGTGGCCACCGGTCAAGTATCAGGCTGGCCTATCGTGATGGCCAATCTGACAAACCGGTGGCCAAACATTTTTTGGAGAAAGAACATCCATTATCCTCCCTCAAATTTGTGAGTATAGACCACATACCTTGTCCCAAGAGGGGTGGTAACAGAGGACGGATGCTGCTCCAAAAGGAAGCGTTTTGGATTTATCAGTTGGGCACAATGGCACCGAGAGGGTTAAATGAAAATATCCCATATTATTCATTTATTTGAATTCCCATAGCTTGTACTATTTTATACAGTGCATTATTTTGTATTTAGTTATGTATGTTGGTTACTATGATGCTTGGGCATTTGTCTTTATTGTATAGATAGATATGAATCACAGTGTACTATTACACTTATACTTACTTTATAGCCTTTTTATGAAATTTATACTTCTATATAAATATGTACAGTTGGCTGGGTCTCACTATACATTACACTGCAATGGGTGTCATTTGCATGTGTGACACTCTTAATATACCGGCAAATTCATGCTTTTGTAGCTATCTATAATATTTTCAACTAGGCTCTTCTACACAGCAGAATAGACATTGGTTTTTAATATGAAGCACACTTGAACAGTCTTTATAAATCACATTGTTTAAACACATTCACCACACTCCCATTCAGGCCGGAGAATCTGGGCACGTTACATTGCTTAGCAACCATATATACAACACACATATCACCGCACTTTATCACGTGCACGTAAAGGGGGCGGAGTTTACGCGGGTGTGCGCGCGCATACCCGGAAGTGCTCCGGTACACGGCTGATACACATCTACTGCACCTGGGTGAGTTTTACTAATTATATTCTACCTATATATTGTCAGTATTTTGCGTTTGCATTTACTATTGATTTGTTACCCTGAGGAAAGTCCCGAGCTGGGACTGAAACGTTGGTCTCTCTTTTAACTTTATTTAAATCAATTTTGTACTTTTACAAGACCGGTGAGCAGCTGTTCTTTGCTACTATATATATACATAAATATATATATATATATATATATATATATATATATATATATATATATATATATATATATATAAATAAAATATTTTTACATAAATAAATCCTTTTATTAATTACAAGTTGAGGGACCTGCCTGACAACTCAGGCAGAAGGTCCAGAGAATTTGGTTCACAAGTCCTACATTTAATCCTGTAACTTTCCAAAATCAGTATATGGACACAAATATTAGTGTTTCAAAACAGTAAAACGTATCACAACGATAGTATCATCAGTAAAAGTGCCGTTTGTGTGTGAAAAATGCAAAAAATGGCACTTTCACTGATGATATTATTATTGTGATACGTTCTACTATTTTGAAACACTAATATTTGTATTCAGCAAAGTCTCCCGAGTATAATAGTATCCCCTATGTACAGGTTTTATGGTATTGTAAAAAGTTACAGAGTCAAATCTAAGGCTTGCATTACCCCATTTGAAATACCTTGGATTGTCTACTTTTGCAAATGGTATGGCATCATGGGGATAATTCGCATTTCTGGGCTACCATACGGTCTCAAAGGCAACATAACAAGCCTGGCAAATTTCAATGTGTATAAACTGAAAAATGTAATGTGCTTTATTTTACTCTGTAACTTTCCAAAACACCATAAACCGTGCCACGAAGTGTACATTGTCAGTATAATCTCAGTATAACCGTGTACATTGTCAGTATAATCTCTAGTTAGGTGGTACATGTCAAAGTAACATATATATGAACCCCAAGGTTTCCCAGCAGAAAATTGCCCAGAGCATAACACTGCCTCCACCGGCCTGCCTTCTTCCCATAGTGTATCCTGCTTCCAGGTAAACAACATACACACACCTGGCCATGCAACTGATCTAAAAAAAGAAACTTGATTCATCAGACCAGGCAGCATTCTTCTATTGCTCTATGGTCGAGTTCTGATGCTCTCGTACCCATTGAAGGACCTTTCAGCAGTAGACAGGGCAGTTTGGCCAGCCTGTGCCAATGCAGTGTATGTTCTGACACCTTTCTGTCATGGCCAGCATTAAGTTCTTCAGCAATTTGAGCTACAGGAGCTTTTCTGTGTGATCCAGAAGGGCTAGCCTTTGCTCCCAACGTGCATCAATGAACCTTGGGCCATAATGACCCTGATGTCAGTTCACTGTTTGTCTTTCTTTTTGGAAGGTACTAACCACTGTATACTGGGAACACCCCACAAGATTTGTTGTTTTGGAGATGCCCTGACCCAGTCATCATGCCAACACTAATTGACCTTTGTAAAGGTCACTCAGATCTTTTTGCTTGCCCTTAAGCGTCAACCATGGTTTATGTTATATTAGGAAATTCAACAGGAACATGTTAAAATGTTTATCTGTTATCTGTTTAAAATATGGGCATGAAGTACGGCACTGATCCTGTCAACCAAATGGTAAAAACAGAGCAAATTCTACTACGTAGAACAAAATAGTCCTAAGTCCAAGTAAAATGTTGTGGCGTGACCTGAAATGAGCAATTTATGCAACACTTTCCATTAATATCAATGATTCAAAACAGTTCTATTAAGACATTGAGCCAAAATATCTCCAAGTGAAGTGAAGAATTGATTCATGTTTTGTTGAAGTAATTGCTCTTAATGCAGGTGCCATCTAGCATAAAGGTTCATGAGGAGACTCAAAAAATGTTTTTGTGTGTTATTTAAGGCAAAAGGAATGTAATAATTCAGACATTCTGGAAGTGTTCAATAACATTCTTCCTCTTGGGTAACTTTTAGAAATACAAGTCAAAACTAAGTATATGAAATATACTTTTAATTATGTGATATCACGCACATTTAAATTTAATGAGGTAGATATATGATGCATAATACATATGTTATACTACATAACACCATAACCACCTTTAATTTTGGAATAATGGTCTAGCAGAGTCTTTGCTGAGTGTAATAAAATAAAATTCACATTCCTGTCTCCCCAACACAACATCTTTCTAAAATACCAGCAATTAATAAAGAACATTTTAATTTATTGCCTGTTACCCAAGATGGACCTTTTGTACTTATATTTTTCTCCTAAGTATTGCAATAAGATAAACATGTTTTATTGAAGGACTTGTTCTCATCACCCAATTAACAAGGGCTGTATAAGTTATTGCAATTACGAAACGTTTGCTACAACAGGACGTAGTTAAGTCCAACAAATGCAAATCACAATTTAACAAGCATAGCTAATTTGAGTTAAAATCCCCTCGTTGTGCTAGTCTGGAATCTGCCCATTACATTACACGGTTTATAAATGGCATGTCAATGCCAGGTTATGTGACTTCCTGTAACATACAAACACTAGTATATGCAGCAAATGTATATCAGCATCTCTGGTTGCTATGCTCGCAGTGAGATCTGTAGAGCTCTGGGAACTTCTGGCAATTTATGTTTCTGCCCTGTCGGAGATGGGGCAAAATTTTATCACTTTCACATTGCTTGGGATGTATGAACAATGTTCTGTCACACTTATAATTCCAGACCTTGAAAAGTGCATTTCTCACTGTTTAGACCCAAACTCCCTTTAATAACTGTCTGCTATGAATCACACCAGCGAACATCTGCAAACAAATTATAAGCTTTTCCTAAACTTATGGTGGTATTTTTCCTACATCTAGAAGCTCAGAACAGATTAACAGATTTTTTTTTAGTTATTTTAAAGGGTGTGAAAATCTGTGATTGCCTTCGTCCAGCTGTGCTTTACATGACTTCAAGCACTGGGTGTTTAGGTGATATAAGCCATGAGACCACAGGTGCATGATGCACTTTTTAGCAGTATATGGGTTCTAGAAAATAATGTAAATGTGTGTGTATGTGTTAGTATATATATCTATTTATATATACATATACCAATATGCTAATGCAAAACCGTACTGTGAATTATTCCTCCCCCTTCCCCCTCCCCCCTCCCCCGATAACAGAATTTGGATATAAAGTTATGAGACATAATTGTTATTTGGTACTGTATGATAGGCTATGGTTCCAAAGAATTGATATTTTAGTAAATCCTGAATGTAAGAAACCTCCAGGTAAGTTGTTGGCAGCTCCAGTGCAATTCAAGCTATCCTAGGTCATGCCTGGCAGAAAACACAGGGTTTATTCACTATTTATGGAGTAGTTATCATTTTTACTGAGCCTGTCCGAGGGGATTATTGAAGTGAGTTTTTTTTTTTAAAAGGAAATAATTCAACGTACTACTATTTTTTTTTTTTTTGTCAATCTTTATTTTATTGAGGCATGTGATTATAGTGGTACAGAATAAAGAGAGGGAGACATGTATGGGTCATACAGGTTGTACATATCATGGTAAATTGCAATATCTCCGCAGATTAACGGCCTCATTTTATATTTTATAAACAAGCTTAACTGAGAGAGTGCATAGTAAAGTAAAAAGGTCAAGATGATGGACATTCAGTGTGTTAAACACGGCTCAATAACATGTTTTTTAAGCAGTAACAGGCGAGTGATAGTCATATTATAGCATAGATTTTTAAACACTGGCGTATTGAGAGTTACCTGCACATTTTTGTCATTTAAGGAAAACACGTTTAAACATTTCGAGAAGAATCTAAGTAGTATATGTTTCCAGCTTAGGTCAGTAGATTTTCTGCGCTTATCCCTAAACTATAATAATGTCAAAATGATTATCTATGTTTGTAGATTGTTATACACATTATTCTAGTCTGGTACATTTTTGTTATTTATCAAAGTTTAACAGTGTAGTGTACATTGATGAAGAGGTAATAAACATTTTTATAAGTATAATAACATAGGCTATGGTTATTCATGCTTGGCCTGTGGCTAGACGTCGAGTACGTCAGTAAGCTGGCAACATGAAATCTAGATAACTGGCGCATAGCTGGCCTTAAAGGTAAGTAATGTAGGCCACAGTAAATATTTACATGCATAGATTATGGGCTAGGCTGATTAGCGTTTGACTCTTGGTTAAATGTGGATTAAGACAGTAGGCTGGCTGCATAAAACATAGTTACCCGGCATTCAAACTGGCACAGAGGGTAAGAGTTGGGAACAGAAATTCAAGTCGTGTTATACTATACTGGTAGCTTTACACTAATTACGGGCTATACATAATAAGAGCGGGGTAGCTGAGCATCGAGACTGTCTGGGCCCTATTACACAGCGGGCTGCCGTATGTAATTGTCAAGTAAACATAAAAGTGAAATTACTCAATTACGGTCTAAGCAGCGATAAACATCAAGTAAAGTAATTTTCAGTAGCCTGTAGCTGTAAAAGTCCAGTGGTGTGCTGTACCGTGGTTTACCAGGGGTGCACTCCAGTCATGCCCTGATCTGCGGTATTTTCATCCGACGCCATGGATGTGCTTCAGGAGATAGTCTGTGGGGTGTCTCAGTGTGGTGTCTCCGTTCATCCTCAGGCTGTTCTGTGCCCGAAGTCGGTCTGCTTGATGGGCTCCCTTGCCTGTAGTGTGTGTGCGGGTCCGTGATGTGCGGACGCTTGCAGCACTTGCCCAGTGGTGTTGTACCTCGTTGCAGGCGGTGAGTGTCCATGTACGTGGGTAGGTCTGTAGCTGGCCCGGAAGTGTCGGTGCTCTCAGGAGGCCGTCAGGCTGGTTCTGTTCCCTGTTCTCACCCTGGCTTGCGCGGGAGCGAGTGTCAGTGTCTAAGGGGCTTGACGGCGTCTTCCGCCTCGGTAAATATCGGCGTTGCCCGCTGGGATCCCCTCTGGAGGCCCGAGGGGGGTTCCAGTTCAGAGTTCGCCTGGTCGCCGGGCGGATCCATGCCGCTGCTTCACTCCTCGCCTGCCTGAGTGCCTGCCTCTGGGTGCGGAGCTTTGTGCAGAGATGATCAAGGAGTCTGCTGCAGAACTCTGCTATATTCCCAGGGGGCTGGTGTAGTGGGCGCTTCGTCCCATGCTGCTTTGCCGCCGCCATTTTGTGTGGGCCTCGTGGGTCCCGTTTGTTTGTCGCTTGGTTTCGTCGTTTTGTAAGAGTTGTCATCTTCACAGTGGACCGGGATAACCCCCACCGGTCCGAGGGGGGGGGTAGCAGGGCTTTGCTCTTCTCACGCTTGTGAGCGGGCTTCGAGTCGGGGGATCGGCCGCCTCCTCCATGCTCTAGGCCCCGCTCAGGGTTAGGCCGCGTGGCCGGTTCGGACTTTCCCGTGGCGGTTTGGCTCCGGAGTGGTACCATTCTGCTCCGCGTGTGGTCCCGGTTCGATATCTGGGTGCCTTTTGTTGTGGGTTTCATAAAATCAGACATATTTTGTATTTGGGTGCTCTCTGGTGCAGGAGCCCTCAGAGGACACGTCCGGCCATCTTGGCTGTCAGGCCCCGCCCCCCGTACTACTATTTTTATTATATTTTTATTATTATTTGTATTTATATTACATCAATAGGGAATATAACAATAATCAGGGAATACAACAATAACTATATTGCTATAAATATATACGGTAACTAAATATTGACATATCTTGCAATTACAGCAAAGATCTAGACAGGGCCTTCGAAGGGACGGTTGAGATCCCGAGCGCGCAGCCCAGACATCCCTCACAGCAGCTTCCAGGCACACAAGGCTCAGGCATCCCTTGGAAATTTCAGGCATATAGGACTGTACATAAAGAACACATTTCAACTGAAAGGGGCGAGAGATGTCCAATAGAGGACTTTCTTTGAACCAAAGCATCTGGATTATGATTTTTGCTTTTTTTTTGTGTGTACACACAGAGACTTTGAATATAATATTTTTTTCCTTCTTTTTCTTTTATATTTTTTTCATTTTTTAATATGTATTTTGCTATCTGTGCTATAAGATAGTGTTAACTCATATGGGTCTACTAAAATTCAATATTATACATTGTGTGACTCAGTAGTGCAGGAAACATACTAACAAGGGATTTTTTAAATCACTGTTCTATGTGACATATGTAGATAAGTGCAACTTATTTATCTTTTTGATATGTAATTGTGTCTTTGTGTACTACTTTGAAAGAGAACAATATGGGTATGCAATAGCTCTACTACTGAGCACAGGATTGCAAAAACACTTGCTATTGCAGTACCTATGTTAGATGTGAAATGTGTGGAATAAATATTAAGTCTTTTTCATCAAATTTTGAGTGCGGTATCACATATTATTATGTCTATCTAAGGTGTGTTTGAGGGCTACCTTGATACTGGCACCATTAGAGATGGGAGGGTGCCAATACATATGTAAATAGTTTAACCCCTTAAGGACCAAACTTCTGGAATAAAAGGGAATCATGACATGTCACACATGTCATGTGTCCTTAAGGGGTTAAAGACCTAGATAGTCTGTGAGCACTGGCATAACTACCACCGTCGCAGGGTTCACAGCTGTGACTGGATCCGGCACTGCAGGCGGCCTGGCCGCAGCTGCGACCCCTGCGACCATGGGCCATCATTACTTCAGGGCCGGTGCACAGCCATATGACGAAGAGTGACTGGCAGGAGGGGAGCGTCAAGCGCTCCTCTCTTGTCGGTCACTGTATTTAGAGTGGCCAAGCGGTTGTTTTATTCTACCCGGTCTGACAGGAAGTTCTCACTGAGAGCACTTCCTGTCAGATTGTGTACCGCATTCCACTCGACCACACTATATTGACAGCGGAGAGCAGGTACAGAGGGGGGTGGGGAGTGGAATTAAGACACGTGGAAGGGACTGTGGTTTGACACGTGGAACGGACTGGAGGGAAATTGACACATGGAGGGGACTGGGAGGTTGACACATAGAAGGGACTGGGGGGGACTGAAACACATTGAAGGGACAGGGGGAGATTGACACATGGATGGTACTGGGCGGGATTGAGAAATATGGAGGGACGGGGGGGTTGACATATGGAGGGATTTGGGGTGAAACTGACACATGGAAGAGACTGGTGGGAGGAATTAACACACATGAAAGGGACTGAGGGGTGAAGTTGACTCATGGAAAGGACTGGGGGGATTTGAGACATATGGAGGGACTGGGGGGGAGTCGACATATGGAGGGCCTGGGGGAAATTGAGACACATGGAAGGAACCAGGGGAAAATTAGACACATGGAGGGGATGGGGTGAATTGAGACAGTTGGATTGGGTGCAGGGCAGAATGAGACACATAGGAGTGCTTGATGGGGATGAGACACATGGTGTAGGGGCCCCAGGATAATTTTTGCACCGTGGCCGTTGGTTTCTAGTTAACCCTCTGTCTGTGAGATTACAATCTTAGCCTTCCCAACTTTCCTGATTTTGGTCGTGCAGTCCCTATTTCAGTCATATCCTGCCTTCCTGACTTGACTTGGGCACTGTCCCCAGAAAGCATAGCACATCATCAGACGAGCTTGCACTATGCTCTATGCACTTGGACCAACACTATCTGCTTGGTCTGCTCTTAGTGGGTCAGACTGAGGATTTTCCACTGATTCTGGAGTGTATTCACATCTGGTTGAACTGCCTTTCTTTATGTGGACCATTTCTACTCCTTTAGGTGGCACAGGTGACTCAATTCGCGTCAAACACCTGCCACATGTTACCCCATCCACTGCTTGAAACTTGAAACCTTAGACATTGCCTGAAACAAAAGCTAATGCAGACCTGCATGCAATGTGAGATAGTCTAACAAGACAGCACAGAATACACTCCAGAAGTCACAGAATTGTTGAGGGACAAAACATTCTTCACTAGGACTAGAATGGAGCTCTGTGTTTAACAGGAAAGAACCTATTCAATAACAAAGCTCCATAAAAGTGGCAGGGGTAATATACAGATGCATACATTGCCTTGCACTTTTTTTTGACAATATTTATTTTATTTTATTTAGAATTTTCAAAAAGAAAGGAAATTACCAGATGAAGGTCAAGAATGGCGTTATCTTCACATTTTCACGCTCAAGTAACAATATGCAGATAGTGGAGTCGATAGATGTGATTGACTGCCTGGATACATTTACATTAACATAATAAGCTGTAGCTACCTATCCTGGGCATGTGGTTCGTGTGGGGTTTCTCTGTGGGGGTTTAACCTGCCCTGTGTTATGGGGTGTGAAAGTGTGGCCATCTGGAATAGGTGTATTATAGCTGGCTGTTGCAGAGCACAGTCAAGCTCATTCATCCCAGTATAGGTGACCGCTTTGAATTCAGCGCACTGTTAAATAGGAATAGGGAGGTCAATAGCGGTACCGTTCATATGGCGGGACAGTGTGGTTGGTGCTGAGCCTCATTTTTAATACACCTATTGGACTATTGGACTTACGTATTATATATATGTCTGGGTCCCCTGGCTCTATATCTTCCCTCTCCCGAGAGACATCTAGTTCTCTCTCTCGTTGGCCGCCATTCGTATAACCGAGTACACGTGCTCTGTTAAGTGGCGGCCATTTTGCCAACTCCCAGGAACTAATTTCTGCCACACTACCACACGGTTTCCGGAAAAATTGTACCGTTGTTCTGCCTCCTTTACAGACATGCCAGGAGAGAGCTAATAGCAATCGCTAAGAGCCAGGGGGGGCCTCGTTTTTTACTTACACTGGACCGGCCAAAACCCCTGTTTCTTATGGAACTATTTTGTGCGTCATCCATGTGTGCGGCCGGTCAGAACTTTACCTCGATGGCGATTCCCCTACACTGCATAGATCTAAACGCTATTTTAACAACTTGGGCACTTCGATCAGGGCTATTTGAGGATATAAGACATGTGGGGTCCCTGTATGTTTTAACTGTGTTTTGGTTTTTAGGTACTAATTTTTTGTTCCATGACAAAGTGAGTACAAAGTGTTTCCTTTTTTTTGGGCTCCAAATGTACTGCTGAAAATGATGTTGTGATGTCGATTTCAGTTCTTTTATATTGAATATATTCAATATATACATATTCATTTAGTGGGCTTCAAGAGGGCATTTAAGTTGCATATAGGGCATGTGTATGCATAGCTAAGTGTGTTTTACTACCTCTTTCACAGCTTTGTATTAGAGAGATTGACAGTAATTGTGTGCATGCACAGCTAAGAAAACCTCTGCTGCTGTAGTGCTGCTGTAGCCTGCTGTAGTGGTTATGGTATCAGAAATGTCCGAATGCGATCCCAGTGTACTTTGTCGAACTGCTGATCGATCAGCCAATAAGATAAGCCCTGAATTGCAGGAACTTCTACTAAGGATCTACTTATGAGCTTCTTCATACCAACTTTTGGGAGTCATAGAATTTGAAAAGGCAGGCAGACCAGGATTTGGCATTGATGAGAACAAACCTGGTCACAGAAGCTGTAGTTTTGTGTCTGTAAGTGAGGGAAATTCAGAGGTGGGCATGTAGTTTATTTTTTACTGCCAACAAATCAAAAGAAGACTTCGACTGGCTGAACATGATGGGAGTTACCATTCACAACATCATGAATACCAGTTACTATATATACCTGTTATGCACACGGTACCAATGTTTAACACATTATTATTAATACAGCTAGAAGGCTGATATAAACAATAATAAATCTGCACAGCTGCTATATTGTAAAGAGCAGGTGGGTTATGACTTTCTCCTCGTATCACCTCTTAGCGGCATATTTCAGCCATTGCATTTGACACTTCCAGCCAATAAATAAATACCTAAACCAACAGTTAATTTTAAGAGTTTCCCAACTCCTTACAGTCACAGATCTAAAGACAGTACCATTTCAGGACACTGGCAATGTTCTATTCCATCTGGATGTCTTATTGCTAAACATTTTTTTCTTGACTTTATGAGTAAGCACCAGCTTTTCCGTCTGTTTATCATGGGAATTGTCCTGACCGTGACAAAAACATTTGGGATATCCCTGCTGCAGAACAAGGGTTACTGGTATCAAATGTCAAAACAAACTCAGTGACGGAGGAGACACAACTGTGTACATTTAAGAGATAATTAAACTTAATCAAGCATTGAATGTCTTTTCCCAAAGTTATCCTAGAGAGACGATGTAACAAACTCAATTTAGAGAACGGATTTGGTGTTGGGCCATAGCACCTGCTAAAAAAGGTTGTACGTTCTCTAACATGTGCATACCATATTTTGCACAGTGCCTGAAGCTGGTGATCAATTGCTTCCTGTATGACAAGGGAATGTGGAAATTATGTTGGGAGAGACATATAAAATCTGTGAAGTGTTCAGCTGTTCTTCTGTCAAAGATAGAAATATTCTAGAAGGGTTACCGCCAGGGAACATCTTGCCAAAACATCAGCTGAAACAGGAGGAGTTACGCTAACATTAGTCTTGGAACAATACAAAGCTGCAACTGGCTGTGTTAAAAAATAGTTCAGAATGTGTTTGGAAAACATTTAGCAATCTAGAGGTAGATTACAACTCCCATCAATATATTATAGCATTCAACCATAATGACAGTCACAGTACGAGGTCTATTTTTATCAAATGACCAAGTGATACATGTGAGGGTTTTCAAGGTCACAGACTGCGTATCCCTAATTCAATCAGCTATTGCCCCTCAAATACCATCTCTCGTTCACATTTACATGTTGATGGGCAGCACAAGAAAAGGGTTGCCCTGTAGTATTTATAATTCAGAATATGTTGTATAAGATTAAGTAATAAGGCAATGAAAAATCATGCAGAAAATGCATTATAGATTCTGCATTTCAACCCTTTTCATGTGTTTTCATAAATATGACAAAATTATATGTGTCCCTGAAAACATGGTGGATCTGGTAACCTTAATAGACAGAAGATGGGAGTTAATAGAAGGTGGAGGACAGGTGGGTTACGAAGATTAAGCACTCTGTTTAAGATGGTTTGATTTTGCGGAAGATATGAGGACATCCGACAGATAGCTGGAAGGCAGGAAGAGATGCCATAAAAGTCAGAAGCCTGAGAGTGGTGAAAAATACATAGTTATTTGTCAATAAAATGCTCCAAAAGTTTGGTAAAACAGAAGAGAAGGGAGATTGGTCATAAATTGGTAAGCAGGGCAAGATTAAGAAATATTTTTTTTAATGATGCTTGACATTTTCAAGGTAAGGTGACTGGTGCCAGAAGAGTGTGGCAGATTGAAAACTAATAACACACAGGGCAGAATGTAGGGAACGAAGGAATGCGGGATAAAGTGTGGAATTGAGTCAGAACAAAACGTAGAAGGGCAGGATTGCTTCATGATGTTGAAAGGTTATAATCAGTGATGCTAGTAAAGGAGTAGATGGTAATAAATGAAGGGTGGACAGGATAGTATGGGTGGATCCTATACTATAATGTATGCATGTTCAGGTGAGTGCAAACCTCTTGGTTTCATATATAACTATACTTGGGAGTCCAGACTAACTCACCGGTGTTAAACCTCTCTGTCACAGGTGCCTCATTCAAGGGCCCTATTTAACCTTGCACTGCAGAGAGTACCAGGAGGAAGCACTTCCCAAAGAAGTGGATTAATCTCATAAGAGCAGACATTAGGTTCCAGGGTAGAATTTGCCTGGCAACATTGGTGTTGTGGCTGGCTTATGCAATGTGTGATCATTTACTGTAACTAAACCCCCATTATTTTTGCCTAGGTGAGGTAATTAAAAAAACAAAACTGTTGCAATCTGTGAGCCTTGAAATTACCATTTAGTGAAAGAGTGAGTTTGCTGGATCTTGTATGTTATGCATATATACATTTTCATCCCAAGTGTATTTTGATTTCAATATATATATATAATTATATAAGATGCCAAAATACCAGAGTATTGCAGTATGTAATGATACCATATTTATTGGACTAACATAATATTTACAAGATAAGCTTTCAAGAGTTGTCCTTTCTTCCTCAGGTCTGAAGCAATACTGATCAATCAAATGAAAAGAAAAAAAAAAAACCATCAGAGTAGGGCATACAAATATACAGCTTGCATAGATGTGCATATATATATATACACACACACACATATATACATTGATAAATATATAACAAGATACACTTAGAATGAATTTACAAATATATACTAAGTCTATTTTATTAATAATATTATTAATTATCTGTAATTATACACTGAACAAAATTATAAATGCAACACTTTTGTTTTTGCCCCCATTTTTCATGAGCGGAACTCAAAGATCTATGACTTTTTCTATGTACACAAAAGGCCTATTTCTCTCCAATATTGTTCACAAACCTGTCTAAGTCTGTGTTAGTGAGCACTTCTCCTTTGCCGAGATAATCCATCCACCTCACAGGTGGCATATCAAGATGCTGATTAGACAGCTGTATTATTGCACAGATGTGCCCTCAATAAAACGCCACTCTAAAATGTGCAGTTTTATCATACAGCACAATGCCACAGATGTCGCAAGTTTTTAGGGAGCGTGCGATTGGCATGCTGACTGCAGGAATGTCCATCAGAGCTGTTGCCCGTGAATTGAATGTTCATTTCTCTACCATAAGCTGTCTCCAAAGGCGTTTCAAAGAATTTGGCAGTACATCCAACCAACCTCACAACCGCAGACCATGTGTAACCACACCAGCCCAAGACCTCCACATCCAGCATCTTCACCTCCAAGATCGTCTGAGACCAGCAATCCGGACAGCTGCTGCAACAATCGGTTTGCATAAACAAAGAATTTCTGCACAAACTGTCAGAAACCATCTAAAGTAAGCTCATCTGCATGCTCGTCTTCCTCATCGGGGTCTCGACCTGACTGCAGTTTGTTGTTGTAGCCGACTTAAGTGGGCAAAAGTGGCCTTTTATTGTGGCTAGCCTAAGGCACACCTGTGTAATAATCACGCTATCTAGTCACCTGTGAGGTGGATGGATTATCTCGGCAATGGAGAAGTGCTCACTAACACAGATTTAGACAAATTTGTCAACAATATTTTAGAGAAATAGGCCTTTTGTGTACATAGAAAAAGTCTTAGAGTTCAGCTCATGAAAAATGGGGGCAAAAAAAAAAGTGTTGCGTTTATAATTTTGTTAAGTGTATATATTAACATCAGTGTATTTTGATGCTAATATTTGTCATTATTATGATTAGATATCTGGGACCTGCCTGGGTCATGCGGTGTCACCAAGATCACATGACTCACATTGGCTGCAGGGCGACTGCCTGGGTTGTCAGGCAGATCCCCCGTTTGAGATCGGAGCAGAGGGTATTTGGGCCAGAGGGAGGGACAGATCATTAGGGTGTGCTACGTCATTAAAGCCATACTTTTGTAGGACTACATTGCATGCTCTAACATGGGGAAGGTCTTAAAGGAGCATTACCACTACAGCTCACTACAGTCAGGGTTGCTATGGCAGCCCCATTGTAAGTAGACAAACCACCTCAATTACTGCTGATAGAGAGCCAGAGGCTCTGCAGTGTCTGAGAGCAATTAGCTGATGCTCTCAATCAGTGAGCTACCTCTGCCCTACAGGGTTTAGCTTGGGATTGCTAACAGAAGCTTTTGAGAAAGAGCTTCTGGCTTTCTGTTGGAAGTAATGGAGGTACCAGAAAGCTCCAGGAAAGAAGTAAAGCCATCCTAAAACGCTTTGACTATTTACAATGAGGGGTACCATATCCACTTATGGCACAACAACAGCTTATTAACAACCAAAGAAAGCTGTAGCGATTTTGGTGCTTAGTGATTTCCTTTAATTTACATTTTTTAACCTTTCTTCATAATTAAAATGTTCCATCCCTTTTTTTTAAATCAATTTTGTAGCCCGTCTCTGCACCTTTTCTAGTGCCAGAATATCCTTCTTTAAAACAGGTGCCCAAAATTGCACAGCATATTCAAAGTGTGGTCTTACCAGCGATTTATAAAAATATATTTTCATCCCGAGAATGTATGCCTCTATTTATACATGAATACATAAATTAAAAGATAATCTGACAATCCTTTCATTCCTGGTGATAAAATTAGAAGTCCATTACTTCTAATGCTCAAATAGTCCTTTTTGTTGAAATAAAATTATTATATCTAGCACTGCCACTCTTCTAGTATCCAAAAGATGACAGTGACCATGTAAGAATTAAATGGTTGCGAAACAAACCTTCTGACATTGATCTAATTAATCAACTACTTTTTGTAAAAAACAAAAACAAACAGAAAAAAACAAAACAATGAAACTGGGAGATTGATTAAACACAGAGTTTCTGTTCACTCTGCAGCTGTTTTACATGTGATCTTTGTTGTGTAACAGCTATTATATGAGATAAGTATCTTGGCATATGTGTTTTATGGTTCAATTTCTGCTATAGATCGAATAGTGTTTTGAAACTAGCGTATTACATGTCTTCGAGCTGCTGAAAGTAAACCACTTAATAAACATTTATATGAAAACGTTCAATCCATGCACAAAACATTTTTTTTTAATTTTATATTTCAGGCACACCTGACAGACACATCATTATGTCTGGGTTATGCACCTGTTCCATGATGACTTGTAGTTTGCAAGATGAATATACACACAGACATGTATATGATATATGATATATACAATATACATACAAGATTCAGCGCACTCACTCATTCACTAAACATCAATTTCAAAGCTCACACAATGTAATCATTTGTATTTTTTTTAAAAACAACTAAACTAGGCAATAATTATGGGGTTTATGTCATATCTGATCATACATTGCATAAGTTTGCCTCAATGCCAATGTACACCATTCTTGGCAGGTCAAAAATTTATGAAATTTGTATTTTTTTTTTATTGGGGGGTAGGTCGGCTCAGCAGGTGGGATGTATTTTAAGTTAAGGATCAATAGTATGTTTGGATTGGTTTTGGTAGGTTCCATCTTGTCGGTAGCTCGGAACCTGGGTGTATAGGGGTATTGATGTTATTTATGGTGGGGTCATTGTCTGTGGATAAAGTTATATGTAAAAGTTACGGTGCTGTGATGTCATTAAGTGTCGTTGACAATTACATTTATTTACTTAATAAATTACATTTTCAAAAGAATTCTAATAAAGCAGTGATCATTTTAGGTAAAAGAAAGGTATACATATAAAAACGCTTGCAAGGTGTAGAGGAAATGGGGGGAAAAATGTGACAAAGTAAAAAATGCTATTTATAGTTTATAATAAGATTTGATTATTGGTCTAGCAGCTACACACCTGTATGCACCCAAAATCCACACATAAAAGGAACATAAAAATAATATACTTATACTGGTGGAGCGCTAATAACTTCAAGGACCTCAAATAATCCCAAGGTCACTGTTGCTCAGAGTAACATAGAACAGAATAAAGAAAGCACATCATAGTGAAGTTAAATCAAGTATATCAGATAAAAAATCACACCAATTTATTTAACAGACAACACTCCTAACTGTCTTAAGATCAAATAACAGTATAGAGCCAAATAATACAATAATAACAATGAAAAGTTAAAATCAGCCTCTTACAAGAGAAAAATAGTGAGTATCTGCAGCATTCCACTGCTACTCACAAACGCTTGTGGTTCTCAAAGAACACTTTGTTGCTCATTCCAAAGGTTGATCGCCAGGAACCCTCCACGGGTAGTTGTATATTCCTGTGTCACCGGATCTGTAGTCAGAGCGTCCAAAATTCTGAGATTCGCGGGTCTAAGCAAAACTCCGCCCACTCCGTACAGCGTCACTACGTAGCCCACTACGTCACCACGGCTACGCGTTTCGCCTTGAAGGCTTCGTGATCACTGCCGATGTCCTGACGAAGCCTTCGAGGCGAAACGCGTAGACGTGGTGATGTATATTACGTGGAGTATTATTTAAAACTTTTGTATTATGTATTTTGTATTATTTAAAAAAAATAAAAATTGTGTGCGCTGTTACTTAATTTGTACATTGAGATATTTGACATACCATTGCTTAAGCTGCTACCTCTTAAATGTATCTGGGGTTGTGATAGTTTGGATTTGGTGGCTATCCTTCTGTGCGTGAGTTGGTGAAGTACCAAAGTCTTTTTACATACATTTCATTCATGTGCCAAAGTAGAGACAATGTCTTTATATTACAACTCTTCAACAATCACAGACAATTGGTCTTGTTCAACAGTTTCATATATTGAATGTGACATTTACAACCATTTTCTTTACCTCTAAATGTGTCAATAAACTAGATTTGAAAATTCATCTTAATCCTAGCTGCAATTCATCAAAACTTTGGCCACATGGGTGACCAAATTTCCAAGCTACGGGCGAAATGTACCCGAATCATTACCACTCGATGGCTGAGCATATATGGTTTGGGATTCTAAATTTCCCCCTTGGAGCTAGGAAAAAAAATAGATAATTGATGTGAAAAAATTATTACTGATGCTAGGAGACAGTCACTAAATGTTGATTGTATTCACAGATCAAATGAGAAGTGAGCAATAAAGGTAGAAAAAGGAGGAGAAGCAAACATCTATATTTACATTTTACAAATGTATAGATTTTATTTTTTGCTCCTCCTGTTTTCCCCTCTGTTGGTAAGTTTTACTTACTTTATCTGTGAACCAATTGGGAGGAGAATACTCCTATCAGTGTACTGAAATAAATAAACATAATATTACATAATGTAAATATTTTGCAGTAGACCGATCAACCTATTTTCACTCCATTTTGTTTTGACAAATTCGGTTCCGTAAATCAGTTTTAAAAAAGATTTTGTCAAATAGATATGTAATTTTGTCAAAATTATTCCCTCTGATTCCCAGAGTTGCTGTTAATAGTGTAGATTCTACAGCTTTTTGTCAATACACTACAAACTAATGATGGATGTATCTTTGTCCCCTATACTCTAACTCACTTCCTTTAGCCAGGAAGTATCTTCCTACAATGTGTACCAGGATTAAGTATGGGACATATTTATTTATTTTTATAAATGTTTTATTTTTTATTTGTGAGCGGTTTTAAGAACACTAGAATTAATCTTCCATGGCTTACCAAATTTACAGATCGAAACATCACTGAAACCCTTTACAAGAAGTCCTGAAATGTGTGGTGGAAAATAGATTTCCACTTCATTCACTTCTTGACGTTCTAAAGGTATTTCACTAAAAGTAGTCTGATATTCTCCTTAACATAGTTTAATTGAATTCTAACATATCAAGGACAAAGCTGTTCTGAAGGGAAGGTGTGGCTAGAAACATGGTTCTGATGATATTATCTTATTTCGTATTTTCCACTGTCTGTACATATACAGCACTCCCAAAATAGCAATGACCTTAAATATTATATAATTAGCATATTGTCAGTTGTCAAAGTTGTCATTTGTATGACATTAGCTTTAAGATAATTTATTCTTATTGAAAAGTAAGGAAAACAAAAAACTTTACGGTGTTCATTTAGGTCATTTTATTATCCCTGAGACGTTTGTGAATATCGAAAAGAACAGTTTGTAATCTGTGTGTTTTATAGTAACTAATGTCCCTGATAAACACAGAACATTACTCTGAAGAGGCTATTAAAATTTCCCACTGGGTAAGGGTGAATGATATGGAAACTAAGGAAAAAAATTCTTTAACCAGATGTTACGTGAATATATGTTAAACAAAAAGGTTTAAATTTTCAATATTAGGAGTAAAACAAAAATAGCTATTTCTATTTGGAAACCATAAATAATATAAAAGGCAATAGATTACACATTTTAACAACCTAAGAATCTCTTTTAATTTAAAAACATTAAAGTCCTAAAGTGTCCTAAACATGGAGACTGACTTGACAGATTTAATATAAATATAATTTTTGATAAGTTTAGATATACTTAGATTTTTGTTATTATTTATCTATTTTTTATTGTTGGTTTGAATGATGTATTTTAATCTTGTTTGGATACATTTCTGTATTTATATAAGATTGTAACTTTTGTTTCTAGGTAACAAAAGAAATCCAAGATCTGGCGAAATGCGTTGGGATACAGAATACAGCTGTTTTTATTTTATTACTGCTTTTACCCAGTTTCTTGTGAGTGCAACTTGTTTATTACATTTTATATTGAAATACAATATAGCTCTATTTTTTGGTCTCTTTATTTATATTACATGAAATTAACTTACTGGGGAAGAAACCTTGAAGAAGATATACCCTGGTAGGGGAGAGAGAGGCTCTTTCTATACTTCCTCACTCTAAGTGCAATATATATCAATCATGGATTTAAAAATCAGTACTGTATTTCCCTATATTCAATTTATGACATTTACAGCAGTTCTGTATATTAGGACATTGATTTAATTATTTTCCCACAAAAGAATGGTTCTTGACCAATAATTATACTTTACGTTTTTGCATTTAACAAGTGGTGATTATTTTCACTTATAGCTTTTTGTCTGTGTACATGTTTTTTATGTTTATGGTTTGGAGTGTTGTTTATTGAGACAACTAACAGGAATTATCTTGTGTTAAGTGTATTTGGGGTGTTGAGGTATTCATTTTTTTTATTGATAACACACTGAAACATTCGTAAAAAAAGAAGTTGCCTAGGGCCAGAGGCAGGATGCCAGATTGGGACCCCCTCATAGAGCCCTGGGCTCTGTTTCTGTAAGTTGTGTGAGTGTTGCCATGTTGACTGCGTGTTTTGTGTGTGTAGAGGATAAGTGTTGTGTGTGGAGGAGGCTGTGTGCTAAGGGGATAGGCTATGCATGTTTGTGTGTGCTGGTTGAGTGTTGTGTGTGTGTGTGTAATGGAAGTTTTGTCCCCCTTGCCTACTTTCCTTGGTGATCCAATGATGGGTGAGAATAATCCCTGATGGTTCGGTAGATGATGAACTGGATCCCTCGTGGACTAGTGGGGAAATTCCAGTTCCAGGTGCAGATTAATTTAAGCATGCCCCTCAGTTCTAGCTCTCAGTCAATGACTCAGAGCATCAGCTGTGGTGTTGTGACTCATCTAGAAATGCAGGGAGGATCTTGAGGACTGTTATAGGTACAGATCACAACAGTCCAGTAAAGTGAGGGAGCACACCACCATGTAGACAGGGCCGGATTAACATTGGGGCTGATGGAGCTGTTTTTTTTTTTTTTTTACACACTACTCTTAGGGTTGCCAGGTATTTCTCAGAAGTATTTCTCATGTATTTGAGGCTGCCTAGCCAGTGCCGGTATTGCAGTAATGCCGGCAATACAAATGTCAGTCTCAGTATAAACAGGAATTATTCTGCAATACCAGCTCCAACCAGTAGGGTCACTGTGTGTGGAGAGAGGCAGGGATAAGAAGTTACAGCATCTCCCTCCCTGCCTCTCTCTACTCCCTGATCCGCGTGGGAGCAGCTCAGCACAGAGAGTCCAGACAGCAGCTCCGAGCCTGCAGAGACAGCCAACAGCTCAGGTAAGTGAGGGATGGGGGAAAGGCTGCAGGGAGACATGGGGAAACTGAGACACTAGTGGACACTGTGAGACATGGGGACACTGAGACACTAGGGGACACTGGGAGACATAGGGACACTTCTAGGGGGCACTTGGAGACCTGGGGACACAGACACTAGGGGAAACTGTAAGACATGGTGACATTGAGAAACTTTGGGACACTGGGGGACATGGGGACACTGAGACACTGTCTAACATGGGGACCCTGAGACACTAGGGAGACAGAGGCCCCATGTCTCCCAGTGGCCCCTAGTCTCTCAGTGTCCCCATGTCTCACAGCCAGTATCCCTGGTGTCTCTCAGTGTACCCATGTCTCTCTGTGCACCCATATCTCTGTCTCCCAATGTCTCTCAGAGTCCCTTAGTCTCCCAGTGACATGGGGACATAGACTCTAAGGGACACTGGGAGACATGGGGACACAAACGCTAGGGGACACTGGGTGACATGGGGACACAAACACTGAGTGACATGGGGACACTGAGACACTAGGGGACACGTAGAGACACAGGGAGACATGGGGCACTCCCAGTGTCCCCATATCTCTTAGCTAGTGTCCCTAGTATCTCAGTGTCCCCATGTCTCCCAGTGTCCCTGGTGTCTCTAAGTGTCCTTAGTGTCTCAGTGTCCCCTAGTCTCCCAGAGTCCCCATGTCTCACAGTGCCCCTAAGTGTCTCAGTGTTCCCTAGTATGGGAGACATGGGGAAACAGGCACTAAGTAACTGGGAGACATGGGGACACAGACATGCCCCCTTTTTGGGTATGTTCGCCCCTTTCTGCAGTTCTGGTATGTGATTTGCGTCAGTGGCCCAACTTTTTACCCCATCCATAGACTTCCTGCTTTACCGGACACTGCTGTTAGTGGGTATGGATTTACGTGAAAGATGAAGAAAGCGTGAGATTAGCATAGGTTGTGTGTTTTCTCATAGCTGCATTTTATGAGTGTCCTTCCAGCACCATCTCCATCAGATACATGACGCTTGGGAGGTAGGACTGTTTTAGTGTTTTTGGTCGATAAGGTTTTGTAATTAGGCCCATCATAATTGTCAGCACCAGGCCCACGGGGCACTTAATCTGGCCCTGCGTGTAGGTAGTTTTTATCATCGCCTTACTAGCTTGAGGACATGTAGCCATGTTCAGAGCTACAAAAACTTTGTTGCAATTTGAGAGGAAGATTTAAAGACCATTTACTTTTTAGTATAAAACATATTCCTGGCTGAATTTATATTTAATATGTTTTAAGTTTAAACAAAACAAAACCGGTAAGTAGGTTGGTAGGGTATTCAGGATAGTCTCAGGCTAGAGAACAAAACACTCAGACAGGAGATTCATGCAGAGGGATCCGCAATCCTCCACAGTAAAATTCAGGAACAATCCACAAGCTACACAGTTTATTTATACACACCTGTGTGTACCAATAAACATAATTATATTGCACCTAAACTGTGTTCCCCCTTGATTGTGTCTGAATAAAATACACTTGCATTTGAAATTCAAACTATTACAAATCCATTGCAACAAAAACAGAGAACTTTACTAAATCAAGTGCTTTTTAAATGCTGTTTCCTACAGGGACCATTTAAAAAGTCTTTATTTGTATTTCCTAAATAAAGATCCATGTTTCCTTCCCTTTCCTTCAGTGGTCATTATCAAGGTGTAGAATATTCAGATTCACTTTTCTGACACTATGTTTCTATAAAATGAGATGAAAAGCAAATTAGATAACAGGGGAACCATTAAGCACTAGTTAATGCAGTACAGACTTAAAGGTCTTTGTAAATGTACCTCGGGGACACTGTTTAAGTAAATTGGGCGGAAACACTCAGTAAGGAGAAAATAAAACTGTTGTTGTAGCTGTTTTCAGTTTTGTTGTATCTTTTTTTTTTTTTTAGAAATAAATGTTTATATAAATATCCGTGATGGATATTTTCTTACAAATCTTGGCTGGATTTTACCCCTGCGCACTTATAGTAAAATACAAAACTATATAACTAAGCAAATCATATATTTGAAATATCAGATGCATATGGGGCGTTGAGCACATGGAATAAGGACAAAACAACAACTTTTTTTGGAGACTGCTTTTCAAGAATACCTGTAAAGTAAAAATCGAAATTTACAGAATTGTATTTTTTTATGTAAATGTTGGTAATACTTGCAAGATTATTTACTAACGTTAGCATCCATAGAGAATTTCACATTTAAGCTCAGAATAAATGAACTAGAAAAATTCAGCTGTGCCATTGCAGAATGGCTAACGTGGCCTTAAAGCGGCACTGTCATGCTGAACTTACCTTAATCACTTCCTCTTTTCTCCCTCTCTCAGGATCTGCTTTTCATTTCTTTCTATCTGATCTAGTTTTCTTTAAAACATAAGACAAAGTAGGGACTCCTATTTTTCCCCCCTCCCCGGCGGCATGAGGCCTTAAATGTAAAAATACCCCTCCCCCACATGTGACTCTCAATTTCACACTACACACACACAATGTATCCCTATACATACACAGAAACACACAATGCATCCCTTACACACACAGAAACACACACTGAAACACAATGCATCTCTTACACACACTCAATGCACCCCATACACACACTTAATGCACCCCTTACAGACACACACACACTGCATCCCTTATATAAACTGAAACACACCCTGCATCCCTTACACATACAAACACATATTCACACAATGCATCCCTTACACACACAATACATCCCTTACACACATCCCTTACACACAATACATCCCTTATACACAAACACACACTGCTTTCTATCCCTCACACAAAAACACACTGCTTCCACTACACACACGCACACACTGCATCACCTACACAAACTGGTATCCCTGTACACTACATTCCATAAGCACACACTTTAGATCCTCTACAATAACACATAACACATTCCCTACACACTCCACTCCCTGTGAGCGAACTCATGGGTGGAACATGTAGGTGGACTTATGGGTGGACCCCGGGCCCGACTGGGCCACTGGGATACCGGGAAATTTCCCGGTGGGCCGCTGGGGGGGCTGAAGAGAGAGAGGGAGCCCCTTTTAATAATATTGCAGCCGCCGGCCGCATGTCGGTGCCGCCGGGTGGCCGGTTCGGCGGCACACTCTGAGGTGATTACTCACCTTGCGGCCGGCGGCCCCATCTCCTGTGCTGAGAGCTATGCTGCTGTCAGTATCAGTGAGTGTGCCGGGCGACCGCCTAAGCAATCCGGCGGCACACTCACTGATACTGACAGCCATGTGGCTGTCAGCACAGGAGGACTGAGAGAGGGGGCGGAGCTAATTACCATGCTCCCTTGGGGTTCCCATAATTCCCAGCATCTACACATCATAGAGTAACCACTACTCTATGATGTGTCCATGCTGGGAATTATGGGAACCGCGGGGGAGCATGGTAGTTAGCTCTGCCCCCTCCCTCAGTCCTCCTGTAACAAGGTCAGAAGGGACACAGAAGGGGAAGGGGGGAGACAAATAGAGGGGAAGGGGGGCAAATAGACGGGAGGGGGGAGACAAATAGATGGGAAGGGGGGAGACAAATAGAGGGGAAGGGGGGCAAATAGAGGGGAAGGGGGAGACAAATAGAGGGGAAGGGGGCAAATAGAGGGGAAGGGGGGACAAATAGAGGGGAGGGGGGAGACAAATAGAGGGGAAGGGGGGAGACAAATAGAGGGGAAGGGGGGCAAATAGAGGGGAAGGGAGAAGACAAATAGATGGGAAGGGGGGAGACAAATAGAGGGGAAGGGGGGGACAAATAGAGGGGTAATAGAAACACAGGGGAAGGGGGGACACAGAGACTAAGGGGTAATAGAAAGACACCAGGTTGGGGGGGGACAAAGAGACAGAGGGGTAATAGAGAGACATAGGGCAAGGGGGGGACAAAGAGACAGAGGGGTAATAGAGAGACAGGGGATGGGGTACAAAGAGATGGGGAAGAGAGACACACAGAAGGTTTGTTGGGGGAACAAAGAGACATACAGTAGGGAAGGGGAACAAAGTGACACAAGATTTGTGGGAGGCAACGCTGGGCTGGGGAAAAAGAGACAGAGAGTGGCTGGGAGAAGAGAAAGAGGCACACAGAGTCTGAAGTTAGAAAGAGACACACAGATGAGATTTGGAAGGGGAAAAAGAGACAAAGTGGCTGGGGCTAAGAACAACACAAAAGGGTCTGGGGGAAAGAGAAATACAGAGGCTGGAGAAGGGTAAAAAGAAACACACAGGGACAGGGATGAAGTAAAAGATGCACAAGGGTCGCTGTAAGAGAAAAAAAAGAAGACAATTGGAGACAAGATACACTAAACGAGGTAAAGGTAATAGACGTAAATTGATGTGATCCTGACAGTAATACACACACACACATATATATATATATATATATATGCATGCATATTGATGTGTGTATTAGTAACATATAATTATGCCTATAATATTTACACATATAGTAATATACATTTATATATGCATAATACACACATAAATGTTATTAATATATATTAATATATAAAAGATGCACAAGGGTCGCTGTAAGAGCAAAAAAAGAAGACAATTGGAGACAAGATACACTAAACGAGGTAAAGGTAATAGACGTAAATTGATGTGATCCTGACAGTAATACACACACATATATATATATATATATATATATATATATATATAGACAAAAATAGAGAATGTATTATTCTCTTATTTTTTATTTTTTATATTTATGTAGAAAATTCATTTAGTGAATATGGCCTTTTTTCCTCCTTTTTTCCGTTTTTTGGTATTTTCTTTTCGCTTCATGTTTAAAACAGGGTCCTATATAACATGTAGGATGGAGTTTTTTCCTGCTGTCACGCAAGACATCATATATTACATATGTACTGATATTATATATGTACTGATATTTTATATGTACTGATATAATTGGAATATGATTTGTTTTCTATTATGTGAAATTTAGTATTCTTTAAATACTTTAACATATATTGTTAGGATGCCTTACCATCACTTGTTTTAGTCACTTAGTTGTTTTCACACATCTTTCACTCATTTATGCACATTTTTTAGGCACATTTTATTCACTTTCACAGTTGTATGGGTGACATGGGTATTAAGTAGGCATCTCATTACTCTATGTAGTCATCATAGTAATTTACTAGATTCCCTAAAAGGCTGTAGATATCTTCCGTCCTGTTGTCCTTTTAACACAACCTCGGACTCACATTTCCTCTTAGACACGGACTTAATGCATAGTGGATATGTTTCCATGGAAACCACTGAGTATTCCGCCGGACGTAATGACGTAATGACGTAATGACGTAATGACGTAATGACGTCACATGGGCGGTCCTAACACACTTCCGGGTTCGGTGAAGGGATTCACAACGAGATTGATTGGTAAGTTCACTTACTTTTATGTATATATAGAGATTATTGTGTTAGCTACAGTAACCTTGAAAAAGACCTGCAGAGGTCGAAACGTTGGTTTGGTTTGTACCTGGATTGAATAAAACTACACATTTTTTCACAAAGACCTGAGTGTGCATCCTACATTCTCTATTTTTGTCTATATTTGGAAAGCATTGTGGTTTGCACCCAGGCAGGTATCCTATTATACAATAAGGAGAGTGCCAAGCTATTTGTATTATATATATATATATATATATATATATATATATATTGTGACCGAAAGCAAGGAATTGTGCTGGAGGGAATCTATATACCTCCCCAGATTTTGCAAGGATCCTACTTTGTGTAATTAGCCCCAGGGAAATATGTTATGTTATAATGAATGTTGCACTTGAAATATGTGTATATTTGGGCCCTGGGGTGGAGTACTTGGAGAGTAGGGTGGGCCAGTGCTCCACTCCACATTTTGGAAGTTGCTTGTAACCTACAGGTGAGAAGTCCAGTTCCAGAGTTTGAATCCTAATTTAACTCACCTGAAAAGGATTGTCAATTACCAGTGCTATTAAGTACTCCCCTGCCAAGGAAGGAGAGAGATTGTGTTTGGTTTCTGTGAATGGAAACAGAGAGCTGAAAACCTGAAACAGTAAGGTTGTTTATGTTGGGAAATGGACAAGCCATCCAACCCAGTTAGCTGATTATTTTGTTTAGTTAGTGCTCAGAAGAGCAAGGCTTTTGTTTTGTATATTTTTGTTACCTTTATACCTTACTGTGCATTTATTTTGGAGCCACAATAAAAGAGCAAGTCCTTTTACCTCATCCAGCGTGTGAAGTGTCTCTAAAGCCTGAAAAGACTGTGTGTAACACCCCAATCCCAGGACAAGGTACCAAGGGAAAGGAGTACTTTTGTCACATATGGTGGAGGATGTGGGCAGCACACGGCAAAGTCTGTAAGTAGGGAGAAAGAGACTGCTGAGAAAATGAAGGATGTCATGAAAGCTTTGCTCCAGTCCACTGCTGTACAGCAAGAGACAAACAGGAGGACTGCAGAGACTAATGCAATACAGCAAGAGAGCATTTCAATACTGCAGCAGCTTGTACTGGCTCAAAAGGAAAATACAGATGCTTTATTCAAGCAAGTTGAAGAGAGGAGCAGCAGCATGCCACATGTGTAATACAGCAGGAGATCCAGAGTCTATCACAAAGGCTGGCCAGGGATGCCACATAATCACCACAATGTCCAAAGGTGATCAGAGTGAGTCACTACTTGCAAAAGATGGTATCCACAGATGATGTAGAGGCCTACCTGATGGCATTTGAGCGAACCGCTGAGCGAGAAGGTTGGCCTGAAGTGGAATGGGCAAGTCTGCTAGCACCATTTCTGGAACCAGCGGAAGCCAGTGACTACAAGAAGCTGAAAGCAAAAATACTGGCACGCCTGGGGGTGACAACAGCCGTCCGTGCCCAGAGATTTCATTCATGGACTTATAGCCTGGATAAAGCGATTCGTTCACAGATGTTTGACTTGATACACCTTGCCAGAAAATGGTTGCAGTCAGAGATCAACTCACCCAGCCGCATTGTGGAGCAACTGGTGATGGAAAGAGTCCTAAGAGGCTTACCTATTGGACTTCGTCGGTGGGTCAGCCAGAGCAATCCCCAAACAGCAGACCAATTGGTTGAATTGGTTGAACGGTATATAGCAGCGGGAGAACTGCTTCAACCTTCTGGCCAAGAGAGACCCAAGAATCCGAAAACCTACAACCCCAGCAAATCTGGTAAGACTGTTCCAGGGAAAAGGGGGTCTTTTGATGAGAGAACAGGGTCTTATTACCCAAGAGACATTGTTAAAAGAGAAAAAGACTTTGGGAGGTGGGAAGAGCCTACAAATGAATCAAAAAGTACTAATTATGGTATAAAATGCTTTAAATGCAGAAACTTTGGACATATTGCAAAAGACTGTCCTGAAAATGTTGAACCAATGGAGTGTAATTTTGGTAATAATTGGGAAGGAATTGCACTTTATTCACAGGTTGTATGTTCTGTGGAAAAAAATGGTTATTTGAATAGTCACCCTGGGTGTACCGTGAATGTGGAGGGAAAAAATATACAGGCATTGCTAGATTCAGGGAGTATGGTTACCCTTCTAGACCAATCCTTATTACAGGATACTCATATTGTTAACTCTGGAAAAGTTGATATTGCTTGTGTGCACGGGGATATACATAACTACCCTACTGCAGATATACTTGTCAAAACCCAGTGTGGTACTGTAAACTGCAGAGTGGGGCTGGTACCAAAACTGGCACATGAGATGATTATTGGAAGGGATTTTCCCCATTTTCTAGACCTATGGGCATGTTTTGAAAACCCATCAGGTGAACAGAATGATGAATTTCCTTTTGCAGATACTCTGGCAGATGAGAGAGATCATGATGATGACCCTAACAGTATGCAGCACTCCCCTATAAAAACATTAGTTGGTGAAAACCCAGAACAAACTAATGCGGGGCCTTCTAGAAGCTCTGAACCAGATATAGAGTTAGTTGATTTAGAGGTTAGGCCTGGTAACTTCAGAAGTGCACAGTGGTCTGACCCAACATTATTGGTAGCCAGGAATAATATTTCTATAAGGAATGGATCCCCTGTCAATGCAGGGAATTCTCTTATTTACCCTTATTTTGAAGTGGATAATGATCTGTTGTACAGAGTTGAGAAAAAAGAGTCCGTTATTACAAAGCAGCTGTTAGTACCACAAGCCTATTGGCGCACTGTGTTAAACCTTGCACATAGCCATGTTTTGGGGGGTCACCTAGGGGTTGACAAAACAAGAGAGCGTGTTTTGAGGAGATTTTATTGGCCTCGAGTAATCGCAGCTATCAAAAACTACTGTTCGTCATGCCCTGAATGTCAGGTCACTGCGCCCTTTATGGCTTACCGTAGCCCTTTAGTACCCTTGCCTGTTATTGAAGTGCCTTTGGAACATATTGCTATGGATTTTGTAGGTCCTCTGGTAAAATCCAGTAGGGGGCATCAGTATATGTTAGTAGTACTAGATGTAGCGGATTGGTACCGGGCTGTCCCACGACATGTATGAGAATAAGTGTATTTGGTCATATGGCTGGTTTAATGTGTATGTACATGTATAGAAAGCATGGTATCCGGGTATAATGACAGTTAAATGTATGTAAAGAATTGTATTCCTCTAGTTGTTCGGTAGAATCATTCAAATAAAACAAGGGAATGAAACTACCGAACAACCAGACCACCCAGGAATGAGTGTGCCTCCAATTACCGTTTGCAACAATGTTGCAAACAGGTAATTGGCAATCAGTGCAGTGTGGTCTTTGTCCTCTGGGTGGCCGCCATTCGGGAAACAAACACGTGGCGGCGGCCATCTTAAACTACCGAACAGCGGTGTTTTGCCGTCGAGTGCCTGGAACTAAAATCGGACACTTGACTAGGCAAACACCGCTGAGACCTCCATACTTCCAGAAATTCGTATGGAAACTACCGAATGACCCGCCGTTCGGTAGAAAGAGCCCCATAAACAAGGGAATTCATTCAAACCCTCTCCAGGCTCTATAACACAGGCAATTCGCCTGTTTTCATTCCCTTGTTTGTGACCGACCGCAGGGCCAAAATGCATGGAACTGTTTTCGGATACTTTACCCATGCGGTCGGTCAAATCTTTGGAACCCCATATCTCACGAACCATTCATCCGACTGGGCTAATTTTTAAGTATGTTGGTCCCCCAGAATAGAGCTATCTGGGGATGTTGGATTTGTGGATGTACCCCAAGTATTTAGGGTACATCCAAAACTCGGGGAAAACTGTGTACACAATAAGGGGATTATGATGCTAGAGGAGGGGAGGAGATCTGTGGGAGGTTACTACTTAGAGATTGGATAATGTCTTAAGTGATAGAACCTCCTCCCTTGCATGGGAGAGGGCTTTATAAGGAACTGTGGAATAAAGCTTGTCAGTCTACTCCTGAAACTGTGTGTCGTCCAGTTATTGGGATTGCGATGGGGATACTGCTGTATTACTTTACCTGCTGGAAACCTTGCCTATGGACTTAACATCACCTTGTTCCTGAGCCTCACTGGAATCTCTAGTGGAGAATAGCTGTGCAAGATCGGCTCTCCGCTACATTGGTTGGCAGCGCTGGGATCCAAACTCACAGAGGAACAAGCGTAAATGGAGTACGGATGGAGATTGATTTTTCTGCGCTAAAACGCTCCACGCTAAAGGACCTCCTAGAGGCAAGGGGTATACAAGCCAGCAATAAGAAGAAAGCAGTACTTGTTACAGAACTCATGGCAGAGTACAGAATGGAGGGCGATTCAGTTCCGGCACAGAGGGAGCCGGGAGGAACACCACAAGGATCGGAATTCCAGAGGCAGGTTCAGTTCAGGCTATCCTTTTATGGGGAAAACCCCCCAACAGAAATTGTTACCAGGACAATGGCCGAGGTACAAGAATTCATCCTAAGGACACAGGCACCAGAACAAAGCTCTGCAATTAATGTGCCACAGGAAGGTAAGCCTAAAATACCATACCAGGCTTTTAAAACATATGTGGAGGCAGAGGAAGATATAGACGCTTTCCTGCAAGACTTTGAAAGACTGTGTGCACTGCATAAAATTAACGCAGAGGACTGGGTACGTATTTTGGCCGGAAGGTTAACCGGGAGGGCAGCAGAGGCATATCGGACTGTACCTAATGACGAAATAAGGAATTACAGTAAAGTGAAAGAAATTATACTCGCCAGGTATGCTATAACACCCGAGGCATACCGGCGGAGGTTCCGGGATCTAAAGAAAACAGAGAAGGACTCGCACGCAGAGTGGGCATGCCGATTACAGGGGGCAGCGCTCGGGTGGGTGCAAGCTAGCAAGGCACGTTCTATGGAGGATGTAATACAAATGTTGCTGATGGAGCAGTTCTATGAGGGAGTAACCAATGAGGTCCAGGAATGGGTAAGGGACAGAAACCCTACTTCCCTTACCGAGGCGGCTAGGAAAGCGGATGACTACCTGGATGCACGCAGGTCACAAAAACCTGCAGCTCCAAAAGCAACCTTTAAAACATTCGGGGGAAACAACTACACCCCAGCTCCACCGAGACCGCTACCACCACCTCCACCACCCGCTGCACAGCCCCGGTTCCGACAACCCACCGCTGGCCCCTGTCATCACTGCCAGAAGTGGGGACATTATAAAAGGGAATGCCCACAGCTACGGGACCGTTCCACCTGGATTCGTCCAGGCCCACCTCCACCCAGGGCGGCCGCAGCCCACCACTACCAGGACCTAGTCACCACCCCATATGGTTCCGCAGTCCCCATTACTACTGTGGAACAATGGGAGGTACTGCACGAGGCAGATCCGGTCCAGGCCAATGTGGATAATCTACGGCACCATCGACAGACGGTATATCTGAATGGTACAGCAGTCCGGGGATTACGAGATTCGGGAGCCACCATCACTTTGGTACAGAGCCACCTGATTTCAGATCAGGCAAAACTGAACAAAACTGTTGCCGTCCGGGTAGCTGGGGGAGCAGTGTACCGGCTACCTACAGCAAGGGTACATTTACATTGGGGAGCGGGGGCAGGGGAAGTGGAGGTGGGGTTGATGCCACATTTACCGGCGGAGGTTTTATTGGGGAACGATCTGGGGAGGCTCACTTCTGCTTTTGAGCCCCAGTCACCCACCACAGGAGAGGTCAACCCTGTAGTCACCCGACAACAGGCCCGCACCCAGGACCACAACACACTGCCGGAGGTCCAGGTAAGCAACCCTACCCCCCCTCTAGAATGTGTCCCCTGGGCTCCACCTAATGAATTTGTAGCTGAAGTCGCAACAGACCCCACGCTTCAGGTGTATAGGGACAAGGTTGGCACGGGTTCCCCCGGGGCGGAGGGAGAGAAGTTTATCTGGGATAAACAACTTTTATACAGGGAAACAACCAAACAGATTACGGGGTTAGACCCGATAGCAAGGAGACAATTAGTGGTACCACAGCGGTACCGGGCTGAATTACTCCGGATAGCGCATGATATTCCGCTATCCGGACATCTTGGGGTTAGTCGCACCAGGTACAGACTAACCCAGAGTTTCTTCTGGCCAGGGATTAGCCAGGAAGTACGCAGATATTGCACGACTTGCGATACCTGCCAGAGAGTGGGAAAAAGGGGGGATCGCAGGAAGGCTAAACTTCACCCCTTACCCATAATAGAGGAACCTTTTAGCCGAATAGCGGTGGATCTGATAGGCCCCCTCAATAAAGTTAGCCCGTCAGGAAAACTGTATATTTTAACGGTCGTAGATTATGCCACCAGGTATCCAGAAGCAGTGGCTCTGACCAACATCCACGCTGAGACGGTCGCGGATGCCCTCATGCGGATATTCTCCCGGATGGGATTACCCAGGGAGATTATCTCGGATCAGGGTACCCAGTTTACCGCAGAATTCACCCAACACCTCTGGAGGATCTGTGGCATTAAGCCTATAATCAGAGCCCCTTACCACCCCCAGACGAACGGGCTCTGCGAACGATTCAATGGTACCTTGAAGCAGATGCTCCGAACCTTCGCAGAGACCCACAAGGACTGGGAACGATTCCTGCCGCACCTCCTATTTGCATACCGGGAGGTGCCGCAGGAATCCACAGGGTTCTCCCCGTTTGAATTATTGTTTGGAAGGAGGGTCCGAGGCCCATTGGATCTTATTAGAGAGCATTGGGAGGGAGACCGGCGCACAGATGGCACTCCCATCCTACCATATGTGTTGGCCTTTCGGGACCGCCTAGAAGCGTTGACCAAGACGGTACGGGAAAACCTTCAGGAGGCCCAGACCCGCCAGCGTACATGGTATGATCAGGGAGCCAGGGACCGTAGCTTTCAGGTCGGGCAGAAGGTACTAATTTTAAAACCTGTCCGACATGATAAGTTACAGGCCGCCTGGCAGGGCCCATATAAGGTGGTGGAGCAAAGATGCGATACCACCTATATTATCGGCCCCTGCACAGGGACTGGGGGCGACGCATGCTCCATGTGAACATGCTGAAGCCCTACCACGAGCGTACTGAGGAGGTAACCGCCATCTGTGCCCCTAACACGGAAGAGTTTGACAGCTTACCCCTCCCCGATTTGCTGGGGGATGGGCAGCTGTCCGGAGATTTAGGGGAGGTTACGCTGGGAGATCGGCTGAGCCCACAGGAGCGGATCGAGGTACAGCAACTATTGGAAGAGAAACGCGACACGTTCTCTAATGTACCTGGATACACGCCTCTGGCAACTCACCGGGTCGAGACCCCAGGGCAACTACCCATGCGCCAGACGCCATACCGCATTCCAGAAGCGGTACGGGCAAACATGCGTAAGGAGATCGACGAAATGCTCCAACTGGGGGTGATTGAACCCTCAGACAGTCCTTGGGCATCTCCTGTAGTCCTCGTACCAAAGCGAGACGGTACGACCCGCTTCTGCGTGGACTATAGGAGATTGAACAAGAAGACTGTATCTGACGCCTATCCGATGCCCCGGATAGACGAGTTACTGGACAGAATGGCCAGGGGCCAATACCTCACCACTATTGACTTGTGTAAAGGGTATTGGCAAATCCCCCTGGCCCCAGACGCCATCCCGAAGTCGGCCTTTGTCATCCCATTTGGCTTGTACCAGTTTAAGGTCATGCCATTTGGGATGAAAAACGCCCCAGCCACCTTCCAAAGGATGGTGGATCGACTCCTAGATGGATTCCAGGACTATACATGTGCCTACCTGGACGATATTGCTATTTTTAGCAATACGTGGCAGGAACACTTAGCTCACATCGGAGCTGTACTAGATAGGATAAGGGAAGCAGGTCTGACCTTGAAGCCGGCCAAGTGTAGTATCGGCATGGCTGAGGTACAATACCTGGGACATAGAGTAGGGTGCGGTAAACAAAAACCCGAACCCGCCAAAGTAGAGGCTGTAGCCCAGTGGCCCACCCCTAGGACTAAGACCCAGGTTTTAGCGTTTCTAGGGACAGCAGGGTATTACCGGAAGTTTGTTCCCAATTATAGCGCCCTGGCCAAACCCCTCACTGACCTGACCCGTAAGAACCTTCCCCGCCAAGTAAACTGGACCCCGGAGTGTGAGCAGGCATTCCAACAATTGAAAAATGCACTGATAAATGCCCCTGTCTTGGCAGCTCCCAATCCAACTAAACGTTTTCTTGTTCACACCGACGCTTCTATGTTTGGATTGGGGGCAGTACTGAGTCAAGTCGGGGCCGATGGCGGGGAACATCCAGTGGCTTACATCAGTCGCAAACTGTTACCTCGAGAAGTAAGCTACGCCGCCATCGAAAAGGAATGCCTGGCTGTGGTGTGGGCCCTAAAGAAGCTACAACCCTATTTATATGGACAGCCCTTTTCCTTGCTCACGGATCACAACCCGTTAGTCTGGCTGAACCGGGTGGCTGGAGACAACGCCAGGCTGCTGCGCTGGAGTTTGGCGCTACAGCCTTTTGACTTTAATATCCAGTACCGGCCGGGTAAGCAGAATGGAAATGCTGACGGGTTGTCAAGACAAACTGACTTAGAGAAATGATCCGTGAGCCCCCGGACATCCCCAAGCCGATCCGTGTTGGATCAGACTGTGTATGCCGGCTTGTGGGCAAGGGGGAGCAGTGTAGCGGATTGGTACCGGGCTGTCCCACGACATGTATGAGAATAAGTGTATTTGGTCATATGGCTGGTTTAATGTGTATGTACATGTATAGAAAGCATGGTATCCGGGTATAATGACAGTTAAATGTATGTAAAGAATTGTATTCCTCTAGTTGTTCGGTAGAATCATTCAAATAAAACAAGGGAATGAAACTACCGAACAACCAGACCACCCAGGAATGAGTGTGCCTCCAATTACCGTTTGCAACAATGTTGCAAACAGGTAATTGGCAATCAGTGCAGTGTGGTCTTTGTCCTCTGGGTGGCCGCCATTCGGGAAACAAACACGTGGCGGCGGCCATCTTAAACTACCGAACAGCGGTGTTTTGCCGTCGAGTGTCTGGAACTAAAATCGGACACTTGACTAGGCAAACACCGCTGAGACCTCCATACTTCCAGAAATTCGTATGGAAACTACCGAATGACCCGCCGTTCGGTAGAAAGAGCCCCATAAACAAGGGAATTCATTCAAACCCTCTCCAGGCTCTATAACACAGGCAATTCGCCTGTTTTCATTCCCTTGTTTGTGACCGACCGCAGGGCCAAAATGCATGGAACTGTTTTCGGATACTTTACCCATGCGGTCGGTCAAATCTTTGGAACCCCATATCTCACGAACCATTCATCCGACTGGGCTAATTTTTAAGTATGTTGGTCCCCCAGAATAGAGCTATCTGGGGATGTTGGATTTGTGGATGTACCCCAAGTATTTAGGGTACATCCAAAACTCGGGGAAAACTGTGTACACAATAAGGGGATTATGATGCTAGAGGAGGGGAGGAGATCTGTGGGAGGTTACTACTTAGAGATTGGATAATGTCTTAAGTGATAGAACCTCCTCCCTTGCATGGGAGAGGGCTTTATAAGGAACTGTGGAATAAAGCTTGTCAGTCTACTCCTGAAACTGTGTGTCGTCCAGTTATTGGGATTGCGATGGGGATACTGCTGTATTACTTTACCTGCTGGAAACCTTGCCTATGGACTTAACATCACCTTGTTCCTGAGCCTCACTGGAATCTCTAGTGGAGAATAGCTGTGCAAGATCGGCTCTCCGCTACACTAGACTATGCTACCCGTTACCCTGAGGCAATACCTATGCGCACAACCTCAGCAAAGTCCATTGCTAAAGAGTTAATGATGATGTTTAGCCGGGTTGGGATTCCCAAGGAGATCCTATCAGATCAGGGTACTTCATTCATGTCCAAGGTTACTAAGGAACTCTGCAAGCTCCTTCACATTAGACACCTCAAAACCTCTGTTTATCACCCACAAACCGATGGTTTGGTTGAGCGATTTAATAAAACGTTAAAGGCTATGCTGCGCAAAGTAACTGATAAAGATGGGAAAAACTGGGACTTTCTATTGCCCTATTTAATGTTTGCCATTAGAGAAGTACCCCAAGCTTCCACGGGTTTCTCACCTTTTGAATTATTGTATGGCAGACACCCCAGGGGATTACTTGACATAGCAAAGGAAACTTGGGAACAAGAAGCAAACCCACATCGCAGTGTAATAGAACACATAACTCAGATGCAGGAACGTATTGAAGCCATTATGCCAATAGTCAGAGAACACATGCAAAAGGCTCAACAAAATCAGCAGAATAGCTATAATAAGAATGCTAGAATTCGAGTATTTCAACCAGGAGACAGAGTATTAGTCCTGGTTCCCACAGTAGAGAACAAATTCCTGGCAACTTGGCATAAAGTAAGGCAACCAGGTAGAAGAAAGGAAGTGCAAATATACCATGTCAATTTGCTAAAACCATGGAAAGAAAGGGAAGTTCTGGTTACTACAGAGGCTTCAACCTTCCCTGATAAGTGTAATATTGACCCCGAAGTAAATATCTCAGAGACCCTGTCAATACACCAGACAAGGGAAGTTAAGGAGTTTATTAGATTAAATAAAGTCCCAGGAAGGACTAGTGTGATTAAACATGACATTTTGACAGAACCAGGAAAAAGGGTCAATCTCAAACCATACAGAATACCCGAGGCTCGCAGAGAAGCTATCAGAGCAGAGGTTAAGAAAATGTTAGATCTTGGAGTCATTGAGGAGTCACAAAGTGACTGGAGCAGTCCAATTCTGGTGGTACCAAAGCCTGATAATACAGTACGGTTTTGTAATGATTATCGCAAACTGAATGCTATTTCTAAGTTTGATGCATACCCCATGCCTAGAGTTGATGAGCTAGTAGAACGACTTGGGAGCGCTCGGTACCTCACTACACTAGATTTAACCAAAGGTTATTGGCAAGTACCACTCACAGAGCGAGCAAAAGAAAAGACCGCATTTTCTACTCCTGATGGCCTATTTCAGTACAAAGTTTTGCCTTTCGGCTTGCATGGTGCCCCTGCCACATTCCAAAGAATGATGGACAGAATACTAAAGCCGCATGTGCGCTATGCAGCTGCATACTTGGATGATGTTGTAGTACACAGTGAGGATTGGGAATCTCACCTTCCAAAAGTACAGGCTGTCCTTAACTCAATACAAAATGCTGGCTTAACTGCTAACCCCAATAAGTGTACAATTGGCCTAGAGGAAGCAAAATATTTGGGCTACTCTATTGGTAGGGGACTAGTGAAACCCCAAGTTGCTAAAATTGAAGCCATACGAAATTGGCCGAGACCACTGACTAAGAAACAGGTGAGAACATTTCTTGGCCTCATTGGCTATTACAGGAGATTTATATCCAATTTTGCTACAATTGGAAGCCCATTAACTGACCTTACTAAAGCTAATGCTCCAGTAGTGGTAAAATGGTCCCCAGAGACTGAACAAGCATTCAGAAAGCTTAAAGAAGCCATTTGTGCCCAACCAGTGTTGGTAACACCTGATTTTTCTAAAGAATTTATTTTACAGACAGATGCATCTGATGTAGGACTAGGTGCTGTTCTCTCTCAGGAAATTCAGGGTGAGGAGCACCCCATATTATATTTAAGCAGGAAGCTTAATCCCCAAGAAAGAAACTAATCCATTGTTGAGAAGGAGTGTCTGGCTATAAAGTGGGCAGTAGACACACTTAAATACTATCTCTTGGGACGAAAATTCAGACTAGTGACAGACCATGCACCCCTTACTTGGATGAGCCAAAACAGGGAGAAAAATAGTAGAGTAACCCGCTGGTTCCTTAGCTTGCAACCCTATAATTTCTCCATAGAGCATAGGGCTGGAAGTAAACAGGGAAATGCAGATGGTCTTTCGCGGATGCACTCGCTAATGTCCATGGTCGCTCGACCCAATAGGTCTGAGCTGGGGGGGAGGATGTGTGACCGAAAGCAAGGAATTGTGCTGGAGGGAATCTATATACCTCCCCAGATTTTGCAAGGATCCTACTTTGTGTAATTAGCCCCAGGGAAATGTGTTATGTTATAATGAATGTTGCACTTGAAATATGTGTATATTTGGGCCCTGGGGTGGAGTACTTGGAGAGTAGGGTGGGCCAGTGCTCCACTCCACATTTTGGAAGTTGCTTGTAACCTACAGGTGAGAAGTCCAGTTCCAGAGTTTGAATCCTAATTTAACTCACCTGAAAAGGATTGTCAATTACCAGTGCTATTAAGTACTCCCCTGCCAAGGAAGGAGAGAGATTGTGTTTGGTTTCTGTGAATGGAAACAGAGAGCTGAAAACCTGAAACAGTAAGGTTGTTTATGTTGGGAAATGGACAAGCCATCCAACCCAGTTAGCTGATTATTTTGTTTAGTTAGTGCTCAGAAGAGCAAGGCTTTTGTTTTGTATATTTTTGTTACCTTTATACCTTACTGTGCATTTATTTTGGAGCCACAATAAAAGAGCAAGTCCTTTTACCTCATCCAGCGTGTGAAGTGTCTCTAAAGCCTGAAAAGACTGTGTGTAACACCCCAATCCCAGGACAAGGTACCAAGGGAAAGGAGTACTTTTGTCACAATATATATATGCATGTATATTGATGTGTGTATTAGTAACATATAATTATGCCTATAACATTTACACATATAGTAATATACATTTATAGATGCATAATACACACATAAATGTCATTAATATATATGAGCACGTATTGGCCCTGTCTTGTTGCTAGTTGCATACTCATGCACAATAACATATTCAAAGTGAAGAACGCACCCATAGAACTTCAAAATTAACCAGATCACTTAATTTTTTTAGTTGTGTAACTGCAGACATTCAGCATTTCAGTACCATTACTAAAATGTCCTTAATAGGCCAAAGTAGTTGTACTGAAACATTGATTACATGCAAATGTACGTCTACTTAAAATAAAGGCGCTCTTTTGTTTATTTTGAAGCCCTATATGCGTTCCTTCGTTGGAGTAAGAGTTTTCAATCTCAAGTTATTTTTTTCACCCTCTATATCAGCACACTATGCTGGCGCAACGCATTATTGGGCTGGTATAGATTTTTTTCCAGGGCTTATTTTAGTTCCCAGTCCGGCCCTGGGTGGGCCTTATGGGCATATTCACCGTCAGGCCCTGGGGCCCATACCTTGAGCTGTGTAAAGGACCCCAAAAAATGGAGCTGCTTCCCGTTCTCCCAGAACATTTATTTTTGTGACCACAGTTACAAACAGTAGCCAGAGTGCCTATTCTACATCAGTCCAGTAAAGCCAGACTGCAGCCAGAGTCCATCCTCATCCTCATCTGGTTGTAAATAGGCAATCTAGTATATTATTAGTGACACTAATCTCTAATTTACCTCACATTAAAGGGACACTATAGTCCCCAGAACCACTGCAGCTTAATGTAGTGGTTCTGGTGTCTATAGCATGTCCCTGCAGTCTTTTTAATGTAAACACACACTGTGTGCAGCACCGGTGTTAGTTAATATGGCAGATCATATGGGTGGGGCATTGTAAAGGAACATGGTGGAATTTTTGGAACAGTTTGATTGGCTGTTTGGTTTACACACAAGTAGCTTCTATAAACCTTCTATTGTCGATGTTAAAATCAGATCTCTTGACCCATTCAGGCTCAGCTAATGTTTGTGGGTATTAAAGGTGAAACTGTACAATTTTGGGTGTATAGTTCTTCCAGACATATAATCTTTGATATATGGTCTGAAATTGTATGGCGGTACTAAACACTTTAAAGGAACACTATGCCAACCGAACAACCTTAGCTTAACTTCATGTTGGCAATTGTGTATACACACGATTTCAAGGGCCTGCACCCATGTGTACACGATTAGAACCTTTGCAAATGAAATGTGTTAATTGCAAACAAATTTTGTTTTCAATGATTTTTCTGATAGCAAAGCCGGCGCTACTTTACAAGTGCCTAAAATGTTTAGCTCCCTGCAGCCCCCTCCCGGCTTGGAGGTCAATTAATCTGGGAAAGTATCTGCTTGCCAAACAGTTGGCTCAAGAGGTCCACTGTTGCCCTGGCTGTATGGGCAGTAGCTTTATCCTATTGAAACCACGTTTCTTGCAAAAACAGGTAGTAAGCTATTTGTGTCAAAACAAAGGACCTGCCATTCTGGAAATAAAATTTCACTACTTTTTATTTTTATTTTTACAAAAAAGTGTACTAATAAATAAATTATTTACCTGTCCAATCCTACTCTGAATTTTGGCCCACCCTGCATTACAATTGCGCCAAAAAGATATTCCCTCACCAAAACATAATGAATTTAAAAAGCCTTCTTAAAACAATAATAAGAAAGTTTAGAAATACTCCAATACTGATAAAAAGTGAATACTTTTATTGGACACTTTATTTGTTTTTAATTATCTGGATGTTGTTACTTAATTTTAAAACGTCCTTGTTAATTAGGCACTATATTTAATGAACATTGTTGCACTAATGTGGTAGCTTGACAAAGACCCTGTCGGGTCAAAACGTTGCTGTTTGTTTGCTCCAATAAATCTGCTTTTCTGGCACCTTGAGTGCCTGGATCACTACTTTATTTCATATACTTAATGTGGAGTTTGGTCTTCCTCGGATCCGGTGCACCTTAGCAGCCTGGTTAGTGCGGTTTCCACCATTTCAACACTACATACAAACACACCCCTGCATTCAAACACAAACACTACACACAAGAACACCACTAAATTCCAATAGCAACAGTACATACAAATACACCCCTATATGCACACACATACGCTATACAAAAACATGCATATATTCAAACGCGCAAACACTGCTTGCAGATACAACCCTGCAAGAATGGGCAAAAGGTAGATCCTCAGCTGGCATCGCATTGTCTGACAGATGAGGATCTATCTTTTCTTGCACCTTGGCACTCTCTACATTAGTGCCACCGCTGTATACACAAGTCTTGTAGTGAAGACGTTAAAGAGCATCTGTCACCTCTCAGGATGTATATATAAATATATCATGCAACTGGGGAGTGTCAGGAAGGCACTGCAACCAGACTACTTCATTGAGATTAAGTGGTCTGGGTGACTTTAGTGGTCCTTTAACATTTTAGGCAAACATAGCTATTATATAAAAACATAGCTCTCAAACATGTGAAATTTACTTAAAATTCACAAAAAATCCATGAATTTATAAATAACCTAATGTTATGTCTTGTTTTTTTTTTTTTTTACTTTTCTGCCAAAGCGTTAGTGGTCCGTCATTGTCTCATCATGCAGCTCTTGAAACAAGTCAGCTTGTATTTTGTGCTGTGCATGGGGACATTCATTATTGTCATTATTATAATCTTAGCCTCCACAATTATATTGAAATTATACTTTTTTTTTTATATAATTATATCCAAGAGAAGTTTATATTGACTGTTTTAATTCATTAAAATAAGTTTAAGTGTGGAGTGAAAAGGAAAGGAGTGTTCATATGAACTTTACTTGATTCTGTTGGTTTTTATTATTCATTTACTGGCGCTAATATAAATTATAGCAACAGTTCTAACAGCTGCAACTCATCAAATTACAATGTTTATAAACCACATGCAATAATTCTTAGAGTCATATCCAGATATTCCCCCCAGAATGTCCCTGTTCTTCATGAAGAAGGTGAAAAGAGCTGGCTAAAGCTTTGATCTAGAAGATCTTACCAAAGAGGCCATTGCAAAGCTGCAAATTCACAGCTGCCTTCTGCTTCTTTTCTAAGCAATATTTATGGAAGAAATAAATACACGAGATGTATGCAGCATTTTATTGAGATGGCAAAGGTAAGACTCATTAATGATGATGAACACAATGTTCTATTCAAAACTAACTCCTTCTCTCCCAATCCCATGTAAACACGCTAAATTATGCTTAACCCCTTAACGACGAGTGACGGACGAGGTCCGTCACTCTGGGGATTGCCTTAACGACGAGTGACGGACCTCGTCCGTCACCCGTTAAAATTAACCCCAGATCGCCGCAATCGCGGCGATCGTGGGGTTAATGGTGCTCCGGTCTGCCTCTGCATTAGAGGCAGACCGGGAGCACCGGATCGGGCTGTCAGAGTACATGTGCCCGCTCTGACAGCATGCCAGAGCGGGCACATGTGCTCTCTATACTCACCTCCGCAGGGCCGCCACCAGAAATTTTGGGGCCCCTGACAAAGCACAAAGTTTGGCCCTCCCTCCCTCCCTGCCCGGCCGGCCTGCCTCCCCCTCAATGAATGCAGTATGTGTGTTAGTGTAGTGGATGAAGAGTGTGTGTTAGTGTAGTGAATGCAGAGTGTGTGTTAGTGCAGTGGATACAGTGTGTATGTTAGTGCAGTGAATGCAGTGTGTGTTAGTGCAGTCAGTGTTAGTGCAGTGAATGCAGAGTGTGTGTCAGTGTAGTGAATGCAGTGTGTGTCAGTGTAGTGAATGCAGTGTGTGTCAGTGTAGTGAATGCAGTGTGTGTGTCAGTGCAGTGGATGCAGTGTGTGTGTGTTAGTGCAGTGTGTGTCAGTGCAGTGAATGCAGTGTGTGTGTCAGTGTAGTGAATGTAGTGTGTGTGTCAGTGCAATGAAGGCAGAGTGTGTGTCAGTGTAGTGAATGCAGTGTGTGTCAGTGTAATGGATGCAGTGTGTCTGTCAGTGTAATGAATGCAGTGTGTGTCAGTGCAATGAAGGCAGAGTGTGTGTCAGTGTAGTGAATGCAGTGTGTGTGTCAGTGTAGTGAATGCAGTGTGTGTGTCAGTGTAGTGAATGCAGTGTGTGTCAGTGTAATGGATGCAGTGTGTCTGTCAGTGTAATGAATGCAGTGTGTGTCAGTGCAATGAAGGCAGAGTGTGTGTCAGTGTAGTGAATGCAGTGTGTGTGTCAGTGCAGTGTGTGTCAGTGTAGTGAATGCAGTGTGTGTGTCAGTGCAGTGGATGCAGTGTGTGTGTCAGTGCAGTGGATGCAGTGTGTGTGTCAGTGCAGTGGATGCAGTGTGTGTGTCAGTGCAGTGGATGCAGTGTGTGTGTCAGTGCAGTGGATGCAGTGTGTGTGTGTTAGTGCAGTGTGTGTCAGTGCAGTGGATGCAGTGTGTGTGTGTCAGTGCAGTGGATGCAGTGTGTGTGTGTTAGTGCAGTGTGTGTCAGTGTAGTGAATGCAGTGTGTGTGTGTCAGTGTAGTGAATGCAGTGTGTGTGTCAGTGCAGTGGATGCAGTGTGTGTGTGTCAGTGCAGTGGATGCAGTGTGTGTGTCAGTGCAGTGGATGCAGTGTGTGTGTGTTAGTGCAGTGTGTGTCAGTGTAGTGAATGCAGTGTGAATGCAGTGGATGCAGTGTGTGTGTGAGTGCAGTGTGTTAGTGCAGTGAGTGTCAGTGCAGTGGATGCAGTGTGTGTGTCAGTGTAATGAATGCAGTGTGTGTATGTGTTTAGTCGTGTATGCATGTAAATGTAGTAATAGTAATTTAAATGTATTTTTGTTATTCCCCCCTCCCTGTTTCTTACCTGGTTCAGGGAGGGGGGAAGATCCTTTGATCCCTGGTGGTCCGGTCAGGTGGAATTGCGGGCTCCCCGGCTCCCTATACTTGCAGAGGGGGCCCAGCGGCCTGCAGGAGGACTTTACAGAATTTCCTGCTCTCACTCCCGCGAGATGTGGTGTGCGCGCCGCGCGGAGCGTTGCCATGGCAACGCTCTAACGGCCGCAGTCTCACGGGAGTTAGAGCGAGTGAAATGCTGGAAAGTGCTTCTGCAGGCCGCTGGGCCCCCTCTGCAAGTATAGGGAGCCGGGGGGCCCGCGGCTGCACATATATAGCGATGAATGCTATATATATGTGCATTAAGTAATTGTGGGGCCCTGGACTGCCAAAGCAGTCCGGGCCCCCCAGGACCGCCGGGCCCGTGACAACCGTCACGGTTGTCACCCCCTGATGGCGGCCCTGCACCTCCGCCTCCCTGCACTTCCTGGTTCTGTGTGAAGTGCAGGGAGCCGGATCTTCAGTGATCCTGCCCCCTGGTGACAAAACAATAAAGTTAAATTAAAATCCCACCCCCCTTTACCCCCCCTTTACCCATTTTAATATAAAATTAACCCCTTCCCTGCCAATTGATCACTGACTACAGTGATCAATTGGCAGGGATTACATTTTACTATGATCTGATTTTTTTTTTAACCCCTGAGGGTTAATTATTATTTTTTTTAACCCTCAGGGGTTAAATTTATTTTATTAATTAATTAAAAAATTTTAAAGTTATAAATTTAGCTAGCTGGGGAGGGTGGAAGTTAGTGGGGAATTGGGGGATTTAGTATTAGGCTAACTAGGGGTTAACGTTAAAAAAAGTTTAAAAATAAGCTTTAAAAAGTTAAAAAATGAAGTTAAAAAAAAGTTTTAATAACGTTTAAGTAAAAAATGTAAAAAAATAAACCCTTTACCCAGTCCAAATAAAAATTAACCCCTTCCCTGCCAGTCGATCACTGCCTACAGTGATCAAAATACAGATCACAGTATTATACTGTGATCTAATTTTTTTTTAACCCCTGACGATTAACTTTTATTTATTTTTTAACCCTGAGGGGTTAAATTTATTTAATTAACTAATTTAAATATTGTATAATTAAATATTTTGCTAGCTGGGGTGGGTTGCAGTTATGGGAAAATGGGGAATTTACTGTTAGTGCTGCTTACTGCTAGTTAGGGGTTAACGTAAAAAAAAAGCTTAGAAAAATGTTAAATCTGTAAAAAAAAGTTTTACGAAAGTTTAGGAAACTTTAAAAAAATTAATAAGCAAAACAAAAGTTTAAAAAATAGTTTTAAAAAGTAAAAAAAGTTTTAAAAAGTAAAAAAATACATTTAATAACGCTCATTACCACTACACCTGGTACAAGCTAGCGGAAAAATGATCCCACGCTAAGGTTCAAAATATGCCTTTTAAAATACCCTGGGATGTCTTCTTTAAGAAATGGTATGGCTTTATGGGGTATTTGGTTTATATAGCCTGGTAAAATACTCTAAAATGGGACATGGGCACAGCGTAAAAATGTAAAGTTTGAAAAAAAATGGAATGGCTGTGTCCCAAATGTGCCCCTCCGATGTCCACATATACCTGGCAAAGGTACATACGGGGGTATTTTTGTACTCAGCAGACATAGCTGAGCAACATATGAAGTATTATACAGTGGTAGTACACATAAGGTTTGCAAAATATACTGTGCAAACTCACTTTGTGTGTCAAAAAGGCAGAAAAAACGCTTATTACCACTACACCTGGTACAAGCTAGCGGAAAAATGATCCCACGCTAAGGTTCAAAATATGCCTTTTGAAATACCCTGGGATGTCTTCTTTAAGAAATGGTATGGCTTTATGGGGTATTTGGATTATATAGCCTGGTAAAATACTCTAAAATGGGACATGGGCACAGCGTAAAAATTGAAAGTTGGAAAAAAAAATGGAAGGGCTGTGTCCCAAATGTGCCCCTCCGATGTCCACATATACCTGGCAAAGGTACATACGGGGGTGTTTTTGTACTCAGCAGACATAGCTGAGCAACATATGAAGTATTATACAGTGGTAGTACACATATGGTTTGCAAAATATACTGTGCAAACTCACTTTGTGTGTCAAAAAGGCAGAAAAAAACGCTTATTACCACAACACCTGGTACACGCTAGCGGAAAAATGATCCCACGCTAAGGTTCAAAATATGCCTTTTGAAATACCCTGGGGTGTCTACTTTAAGAAATGGTAGGCCTTTGTGGGGTAGTTTGAATTTAAAACCTGCGAAGATGCTTGGAAATTGCACTTAGGCCCGGCGTCAAAATTCAAAGTTCGGTAAAAACTGATATGGCTTGGTCTCCTATATGGCACTGTAGCTTCACGAAATAGTGCCATAGACATACAATGGGGGTGTCCTTTTACTCAGAAGACTTAGCTGAGCATAATTTGGGGGGTTTGAGCTTAGTGGCACATATGAAATATACAAAATGCCCAGCAAAAATGCAATCCGTATGTAAAAAATGCACAAAATTATTTTTTACCACATACTTTGGCATGTAATGGTAAAAAAATGGGGGCATGTTAAGGCACAATATGCACCTTATGACATACCCTGGGGTGTCTACTTTTAAAAATGGTAGGCCTTTGTGGGGTTTTTTTGAACAGTCAAACTGTTATAATACCCCAAATGGAAGCATAGGCTCATTAAATCCGTCTCTCAAAATTCTACTGTGAATACTGAAAAGGACAGGTCTCCTATATGGCGCTGTAGCTTCACGAAATAGTGCCATAGACATACAATGGGGGTGTCCTTTTACTCAGAAGACTTAGCTGAGCATAATTTGGGGGGTTTGAACTTAGTGGCACATATGAAATATACAAAATGCCCAGCAAAAATGCAATCCGTATGTAAAAAATGCACAAAATTATTTTTTACCACATACTTTGGCATGTAATGGTAAAAAAATGGGGGCATGTTAAGGCACAATATGCACCTTATGACATACCCTGGGGTGTCTACTTTTACAAATGGTAGGCCTTTGTGGGGGTTTTTTGAACAGTCAAACTGTTATAATACCCCAAATGGAAGCATAGGCTCATTAAATCCGTCTCTCAAAATTCTACTGTGAATACTGAAAAGGACAGGTCTCCTATATGGCACTGTAGCTTCACGAAATAGTGCCAAAGACATACAATGGGGGTACCGTTGTACTCAGCAGAAGTAACTGAACACATAATAAAACTGTGTACAGGAATAGCACACACCAACTTTACAAAATACACATGAGAAGTTCTTTGTTATAAGTTTGTGTGCGAAAACCCCCAAAAAACACAATTTTACTCCAATATTTAGCAGAGGTTGGCGGTAAAATGGCTACATAGAAAGTGTCAAAACAACCTTAGGTAAATAGCCTGTGGTGTCTACTTTATATAAATATATACTTTTGTGTGGCAATTTTGTTTTCTTTTATGGCTATTAGGCTTACAAGACAAACATACCAAATTCTAAAATCGCTCCACATAAAAAGTGTATTTTACTCCTTGTGCTTTGTGACCTGTAACTACCAAAAAAAACTGAAAATCCCAGACACATTATATATTCTGTAATTCAGAACAACTAAATGAATTTATTTTTAATTACTTTCCTTAACCTGCACTAATTATGTACACATTATTATTGCAAAAACTGTAAAAAAAACACACAAAAATTCATTTTTTTGCATATTTCTGTATTTTTTTAATAATAAATAAGCATTTATATATATATGTGTTACATCAATTAAAGCCCTTTCTGTCCTTTAAAAAACGGTATATAATATGTGTCGGTGCAATGAATAAGTAAAAAGCAAATTGCAGTTGAACGCAAATAGCAAAAAATGCAAAAAATGCCGTTGTCATTAAGTGAAAGACAAGCTTCTGAAGCTCTGTCCTTAAGGGGTTAAGAATAAATACAAAATAATGTTTAACCTGTTTATCCCACTGTTCACCCCCCTGTGCTCCAAGACTAGTCCTCACCTGGTGGAGAAACATTGATTTTTGGTTTTTTTTCCCCATTGGAGTTCTGTTTAGTCCTGCAGTCTGGTCCCAAGGTACTGATATGCCATCCTCCCTATGATTTAATATACCTTGGCTGTACACTTGCCATCAAGATGGAGCATATTAGGTACACTCCAAGGCTTATATGCAGATGGCAAGGGGCACTTATATTGCTCAGAATTTTACATATACACAGTTTAGATATTTAACTCTTTATATAGTAAGTGGGCACAAATCCAATCAGATTCTTTAAAATTGTCCTTAAGCAGAGCATTGCATAGAGTGTTCAGGCTATTTTGGTTGCACCTACTGTGTATAACAAATACATGTATTTCTGATTTTGTGCTAATATTTGTAGAGCCTGCCATATATATTTTTTAGATATGTATGGCATATCATATCTAAATTCTTGTTATTCACTTCTATATCTATAATGGATGAACAAAGAAATGTAAATGTAAAATTGTGAAAATTTACCCAATTTGTATTGTTCATAGCTAAAAATTAACAGTAGAAGTTTATGGGATATTCAGTATGTGGGACCAATTCTATTCAGCACTATAGATAAATAGAACTGATGCCTTATCTGATAGCATCTGCTCAATAGCTGCTGTCAAATTGCTGACCTCTCTATTCACAGTTTAGCTTAAAAAGCTGCATAATGCAATTCTTCAATATTGACACTGCGCATGTGTGCAGTCATGACTATAGATCTTTTTCACACAGTCCATAAGAAAGATGCTTCTAGTATCACGTTAAAGCTAGTTATTGGTTGGTGTTTCTTGGGCCTCTACCTTCTGCTATGTGGGTGCAGCAGGGGGGGGGGGGGTGCTGTCCCTCCCTGACTCCGTGTCTTGAGTTTTTGGGGTTTGGGGCCTCCTCGCATTGCTCAATGTGCCCTTCGGGCTCTGGATTACCCGTGATGCTGGCGTTGTTGCGGTGCCTAGCCCTGGGCTTTACAGGAGCTGTGGCTCCTCTAGCTTGAGTGATCACTGTGTTGGAGTGGGGACCCTTGGTGCAGAGCCTAGCTTGGCAGAGGCACGTGGTGCTGCGCCTTGCGCCAACGGCCCATCGCTTTGACATGGGGGTTGGGCCTCCTTTTTGTGGTGACACGGGAATGTACCACTAAAATATGCTTATAGCTCTATCGTGCTACGCATGGGGGAGGAGCTGGGGATCTGAGCATTTTTTTCTCCTCCCCTTTTTACCCCATTATGCTTATTTGTACGTGGAATGTTCAAGGTATCTTTAGTTTACTGTTTGAAGTTCATGGTTGGCTTTATTGAGGTTACACAGTCCATGACCCTATACCTCCTCAAAGCTGGTATCCCAGCGGAGGGTTGGATACATGAACACCCCTAATATCTGGCGACTTATAAGACCAGAGGTTATTGTCCTTTTCTTTACTATTTCTTCTTTCTTCTTCCTCTTTCTATCTTCCACTTTTTCTTCCTGGCAGGTCGTGGACGGAGGGGTCAGGGATTCTTGTCTCGGTTTGGGGGGGGGGGTTGGGGGAGTGGACAGGAATGACCCATGTTTCTGGACCCTAGGCAGAACAAGAGAAGGAGACAAAGTGCGGATGAGATACGGGGGAATAGGATCGAGGGAACAGGTGGTGGGATGAGAGGAACGGAGCAGAGCAGAAACCTCTTCTGCTGTAGTGGGTGCAAATGAGCATAGGACAGCTGAGGGAGTCTGGTTAGGGGTAAAGTTGGTAGTGGATGGAGAGAGATGAGAGATCTCTTCCCTGATTATAGAAATCTTCTCAGTGAAGTGAGTTGCAAAGTTTGTGGTGGTCAAGTTGGTAGGAGTAGGAGGCACAATAGGGTGAACAATAGGGTGAAGAGAGTTAAAAGCATGAAACAGTCATTTGGGCTTGCGGGAGAGTGTGTTTGTGAGTGTATTGCAGTTGTTTTCTTTTGAAGAGGAAAGGGCCAGACTGTAGGAGCACAGCATACATTTATAGTGGAGGAAGTCAGATGCAGAGCGAGACTTTCTCCAGCAGCGTTCAGCAGTTCTAGAACATTTTTGGAGGTTTAGGGTCAGCTTGGTGTGCCAGGGCTGTAATTGAGGGCGCTTAGTACGTTTAAGTGTAGGAGGTGCTATGATGTCTAGTTGAGAGGAGAGAGTGGAGTTGTAGAGGGAGATTGCAGTGTTAGGGAAGGTGAGATTTGATATGGGTGAAAGGAGAATTGCTGTAGGTCAAGACAATGGAGGTTGCTGCAAGGCGGATGTGGTGAGTATGGTGTACTATGGGTACAGGGTATGCGGATGTCAATGGACAGTCAGATAGAGGTATTGGAACATTGGATAGATTTGAGGTGGTACAGATATTGGTGAAGATGAGGTCAAGAGTGTCTCCTGCTCTATGAGTTGATGAATTAGGCCACTGTGTGAGTCCAACAGAGGAGGTTATAGAGCACAGACGAGAGACATCAGGGCAGTTAGGGTTGTTGATTGGGATATTAAAGTCCCCAAGAATGAGGATAGGACTGTTAGATGAGAGGAAATGGGGTAGCCAGGAAGAAAGGTGTTCAATGAATAGCCTAGAATGACTGAGGGGGGGGGGGGGGGGAGGAGGGGTGATAAATGATGGCAACTATTAGACAGACAGTGTGAACTTCAAAGGAAGTAAAGGATAGGGTAGGGGCAGGGAGGCTGGGTTAAAGGTACATTGAGAGGAGAGAAGGATGCCTACACCACCTCCTTTACAGTTGTTTGTTCTGAGAGTATGGGAGAATTGTAGCCTACCATAACATAAGGAAGCAGAAAAGGCCTCAATCAATCAATCATGATATTGTAATTTTTTTGGATTAAAAAACAAAACACTCTAAAAAACATATCCACTATACTGACATTAATTGCAGGTTGCAACATTTTTCAAATCCCTTTATTTAAAGGAACACTGTAGCATTAGAAGACAAGTGTGTATTCCTAACTCTATAGTACCCTGCTATTTCTCCCCTGCTATGCCGGACTTCACCGCTAATCGAATGCTTTCCCATAGGAAAGGATTGGGAGGCGAGTGCACATGGTCTTTCTGAAGCGGCATTTATGGCTGTCTGAGTGACATTTAAACCCTGCATTGAAAACATTTAGCTTTGGTTACTTCTATGTGGTATTATGCTTAAAACCAGCCTTATTTTATGCTATGTTGCCATTTTTAGAAAGTTGCATTGCTAATAATGCCATGAGTCTTCAAATACCCATAAGCTTGACCGGTTTTATTTATTTTATCAATTTCCAAATACTAATATTTCAGATATAACCAAGTAGCACACTCACCCTGGTAATACAGTGCAAAAAAATTCCAAAGAATAATTACCAAATTTAAATAGAGTAGATAGCACATAGATTCCTCAAATATATGAAAAAGGTGTACTTACAAAATATAAAAGGACAAAGACCGAATAGGGTAAAACGTAAAATACACTTAAGTGAAATTTCAAGGTTTAACTCACAAGTGTACAATAAAATACAGTCTCATCTCAAACTGATGATCTTTTCAGTGATTAATAATTCAATTCACCCAAAAGTGCATAGAAGAGAACACAGTGGAGAAATATAGTGCAACACTGTCAAGTACTGACCAAGTTGCTGTATTGTGCACACTTACAAGATAAATGATAATAAAAAGCCCATCAGCAGAATCTCTGAAGTCACTGGATCAACGGTAAAGTGCAAGTGCTAGTTACACATGATCTTCCAAAGCATCAGATGAAAAATGCAAAAAATGTAATAAAAACTATCAAAATACATACGACAAACCCAAAGCAATTCATTTCATATGAGACTTCCTCAGAGGTTTTAAAAATCAATATGTCCAAAAAACAAGTCAGCACGATATTTTACATGCAAAAAGTTATTTTAAATGTAATAAAGTCCGCCTCCGGACTGCCGTCAACCAATCCAAGCTCATTCTGAACAGCTGTGCCTGTTATTATTATTATTATTATTTTATTATTTATATAGCGCCAACAAATTCCGTAGCGCTGTACAATGGGTGGACTAACAGACACATAATTGAGATCAGACCACTGGACGTACAGGAACAGAGGGGGTTGAGGGCCCTGCTCAATGAGCTTACATGCTAGAGGGAGTGGGGTATAGTGACACAAAGGGTTAAAGTAGGGGAATTAAATAGTTTGTTAGAGAAGGGTTTATTGAGTGCTTGGTAGGTCATTTTTGACAGTTGCAGGAGAGGAGTCATGGGGTGGGGGATGAGAAGCCTGCTTACAGTTTAATTGATACGCTTTAATGAAGTAAGTTTTCAAAGATTTTTTGAAGGAGTGGAGGCTGGGTGAAAGTCTGATTGAGGAGGGAAGGGAGTTCCACAGAATAGGTGCAGCCCTAGAGAAGTCTTGAAGGCGAGCGTAAGAGGTGGGGATCTGGGCAGAGGATAGGCGTAGGTCTTGGGCTGAGCGCAGGGGTCTCGATGGGACATACTTGTGTATGAGGGAGGATAGGTATGTTGGAGCAACATTATGTAGGGATTTGTAAGCAAGTGCCAGAATTTTGAATTGGGCTCTATGTCTAACTGGAAGCCAATGCAGGGACTGACAGAGCGTGGAGGCGTGGGAGGTGCGACCGGACAGGAAAATAAGCCTCGCAGCTGCATTCATTATAGATTGCAGCAATGCAAGCTGGGAACATGTAAGACCAGTGAGAAGGGGATTGCAGTAGTCGAGGCGTGAGAGAACAACAGCATGAACCAGTATCTTAGCCGCGTCCGGCGTTAGATATGGGCGGATGCGCGCTATGTTCTTGAGTTGGAAGCGACAGGATTTGACTATCGATTGGACATGGGGAGTAAAAGAGAGGTCAGAATCGAAAAGAACCCCTAGGCAGCGAGCCTGTGAGGTAGAGGTGATAGTAGCGCCGTTGACTTGGATGGAGACAGACACAGGAGTAGCAGCACTTGAAGGAGGAAAAACTAGAAGTTCTGTTTTGGACAGTTTGAGTTTAAGGAAGTGAGCAGCCATCCAGTTGGAAATAGCAGAGAGGCAGTCAGAAACACGAGTCAAGGTGGGAGAGAGAGATCAGGGGAGGACAGGTAGATTTGCGTATCATCTGCATATAAATGATATTGGAAGCCAAAGGAGCTGATGAGTTTACCAAGGGAGGCAGTATAGATAGAGAACAATAGGGGGCCGAGGACAGAACCTTGGGGGACTCCAACAGAGAGGGGTTGGGAAGAAGAGGCAGAACCAGAGAAAGAAACACTGAAAGAGCACTGGGAGAGGTAGGAGGAGCACTAGGAGAGAGCAGTATCCCGTAGACCAAAGTTATGAAGAATGTGAAGAAGCTGTTGATGATCAACAGTGTCAAAGGCGGCAGAAAGATCAAGGAGGATTAGGATAGAGTATTGGCCGTGAGATTTAGCAGCAATTAAATTGTTGTATACTTTGGTCACAGCAGTTTCGACAGAGTGACCAGCGCGGAATCCAGACTGAAGGGGGTCAAGCAGAGAGTTGGATTCGAGAAAGTCTGTCAATCTGGTGTACACAACTCTCTCGAGGATCTTGGAGGCAAATGGCAGTAGCGAGATAGGGCGGTAGTTGGGCTTTTTCAGCTTGAAAATGCTAGCGAGAGGAAGAGCAAGAGAGGGAGACAAAGTGTGGATGAGATGCGAGGGAATAGGATCGAGGGAGCAGGTGGTGGGGCGGGAGGACAGGAGCAGAGCAGAAACCTCTTGTGCTGTAGCAGGTGCAAATGTGCATAAGATGGCAGGGGGAGTGGGGTTGGGTGATGTAATGATAGGGGTAGGAGAGAGATTAGAGATCTCTTTCCTGATTGTAGAGATCTTCTCAGTGAAATGAGATGCAAAGTTTGTGGCGGACAAGGTGGTGGAAGGAGGGGGAGTCACAGGGCGAAGAAGAGCATTAAAAGTGTGAAACAGGTGTTTAGTTTGATGGGACAGTGTGCTTATGAGGGTTTTGAAGTAGTTTACTTTTGCAGAGGAAAGGGCCCCAGAGTCAGATGCAAAGTGAGACTTTCTCCAGCAGCGTTCAGCAGTTCTGGAACATTTTTGGAGGTAACGGGTCAGCTTAGTGTGCCAGGGTTGTAGTTGGGGGCGCTTGCTGCGTTAAACTGTAGGAGGTGCCATGATGTCAAGTTGAGAGGAGAGAGTGGAGTTGTAGATTGAGGTTGCAGAGTTATGGCAGTTGAGATTTGAGATGGGTAAAAGGAGTGTTTGGAGTGTGGTGGAGAAGTGCTGGAGATTGAGGGAGTTGAGGTTTCTGCGAGGTTGGAGAGTTGATGGTGGTGAAATTTTGGTATGGGGTATGCAGATGTTAAATGTTAGCAGATGGTGGTCAGACAAAGGAAATGGAACAGTGGAGAGATCAGAGGTGGTACAGAGATTGGTGAAGATGAGGTCAAGGGTGTTTCCTGCAGTGTGAGTTGCTGAGGAAGAAATCTGTGGATAATCTTCATTTTCCATAACTGGGGTCCTTCCATTTAGAATACTGTGTGGAACGCACGTGCATCTACATGTTTCCTCACGTCCATGCGTCATCATGGAACCAGGCGCACACGCTCCACCCACGATCCTCAGCTCTTCCGGAATAAAAATATGTTTTGGTTGGAACGCATATGCATTCCAAATTACGTTCACTTCGTTCTGGAGTTCAAAAAGCTTTAGCCAGTTCTCAGAAAAAGTCCAGGGTAAAATACATCATAATAAAGAGAGAAGAAAAGTATGCAATTAAAATGAATAAGGAAAATTCTGTGTATGGAATCAATCAATGTAAATAAAATATACACAATCTAGAGTTCATTACAATGTATTATATCTTAAAGAGGTATAAACAAGAAAGGACAAGATGTAACAATGTATCATAATAGAATAATTAATACTAGTAAAACATCTATGAAAGATACAAGAAAAGGAGCGAGGTAATACTGGTATAGTTAATTATAAAAATAGTAATTAATATTGATAAATACAAAAAAAGTATATTAAAAAGATAAATATTATAAAAAAACATATGAAATCAAAATCAATGTTCAAACCTTTAGGTTGCAACATCTGTAGTTTATGAATCCACTATCCCTTTCTTCTTCTAAGTTTCATAACTAGATCCCCCCTCTCCCCCACCCTTTGTCCAATTTTACTTGTTCAATAATAGTAAAAATGAAAGTATGGGGTTTTAAAGCTGGACAACGGTTGGAATGCATGGGGAATGAATGAGATGTGATGCATTTTCTTTTTTTTTTTTGTGCCATAATTATCTTTATTCTGCTCATTTACTCCACTGCTGGCCATAGTCCTAATAAACATTATCCAGCGTGGAGATGCTTGGATATACAGAATAAGGGGTTTGATGGTTTATCAACACATTTACTATAATAATAAAAACATTTATAAACAATTTGGGGAGGAACAGATTATTGGCAACTTACAGCAGATCCTTTTTTTGGTACTGTTCAATCACTTTCAATAACTATAAGCATGTTCTCTGAATTGAATGAAAATGCTCTAGTTTAGCATCTAGATCTGAATCATGTTCATCTTCTGTCTTCCCAGTAACCTTGATGAGCGTTTGCTTGGTTTTCCAATATTTCTGCTGCATCTTGTTCACCACAGATTTTTCTCGGCTTTGTGCATACCGATCATAGAATTTCCTTGAGTACTGGTAACTGTGACTGTCCATGACAGTTTAGTCTTGAGACACCTGGGATGGAATTTAGTGAATAAGCTGAGAGTTCCAGGAGCCGATCCCAGGGCCTGTGATGGGGAAAGCTGCACCTGTGATGGGGAAAGCTGCACCTGTGATGGGGAAAGCTGCACCGATGTGATGCATTTTCTAATATTATTTTGGTGTTCTAAAAATCTGACCTTTGCCAGTCTCCATGTCCTCCCCACATATTGTGTACCTACTCACATGTAAGCAGGTACCAAACATGTGTGGAGGAACAGGAAACAAAGCCCTTTATTTAAAAGTCTCTTGTGTGAACGTGCTTTGATAGGATTGAGTTACTCTGGGTAATAATTTACAATCCTTACATTGACCACAAACATAAAAACCCTCTCTGTTATGAGAAATGTAGGAGTCCCTCTTATTTTTATTTCAGAAAGTGCATGGTGCTAGATGGTTCTTTAAATTTTTTCCTTTCCTAAAAATTACATTTGGGTTTTGGGGTAGTATTGGACCTAAAAAGCTGTCCTCCTGTTATATTTTTTAACACTTCAAATAAGGAAAAAAATAAGGAAAATAGAAAGAGGAGAACCTCTTCTTGATAAGGATAAAAAATTATCAAATGAACAAAAAAATAAATTTGAGTTCTCATTTAGCACTGGATATAATTCCAGAGCCTTCCAAATTAATTGCATTGTTAAAAAAATACTAACCAATACTAACCAATATTGCAGGAGGATAATTTTTTAAACGTCGACGAAGGCCACATCTTTTAATTTAGATTTGTTGAGGATTTTGCTAGCATAGTGGATAGCTAGATTATATCTAAAGTTGTCGGAAGGTACATTTTAATGGCCACCCATGCCATTATCATATTTTGTAGCTTTAAAGAGGGAGCAAAGAGGGAATCTTTTAAGTTTGATTTGACTAATACATATAAATGTTTCTCTTAAGATTCAAGTATCAAAATTCCCTCTCTATTAAACGAGAGCTGTCTAGTTCAACCATATCTTTCTTTCAAAGGTATATTTTCTTAGTATAGTTATAGGAGTTTACATAAAGTGTATTATGTTCAGTGAAAAATACATTTTTAGTTTAAAAGGTCAAAAGCAAGATATTTATTCCTACGGAAGTTCAATCCTATAAGGAAAGATCGAGCTCATGATCTGGAAAATAATGTAGTGAATGTTAAACTGATCCTGTAGTTTTTGAAATTAGGCCAATAATAAGATTTCCCAAAGCTGTTTTTATGATATTAAATTTTCACATTAGGAATATTCCTGTTTAATATGGCATTTTTATGTTTATGTAAAAAAGCTCCAATTTTAAAGGAAACTAAGTTCAGTGTTTGAAAACTGTGTAGCATGGCATTTCATAAAAATTATAAAAAATACACGATTACTCTAGTGGAAGTATCAAGTGTAGAATTTCAACAGTTTAAGATCTTATAAAATGTAAAGATCATTTATCGTAAGACACAAAAGTAAGCTGTAGAGAAAGATAGCAGGAAACACATTGCACTAATAAAAATTGTGTTTAACCCTACAGACTCAGATATCACCTATTAGAGACAATCCCTTGCATGCTGCCTTTTGTAAATCTGTATTCCAGGACTGTGTATAAGGGTTGGAGATGCAATTTGTACCCTCCTTTATATTACAATAGCCCCAACCCACTGACCTCGGGTTGTGTCGGTGTGTAAGTGACATTGTGTGTATGTCAGTGACACCATATGTGTTATTGTGTAAGTGACATTGAGTGTGTGTGTGTGTGTGTGTGTGTGCCGTGTAAATATAAATATCCTTATATATGAAATTATATTTATAATATACATTTATTGTGTTGAAAAACCTTTCAGACAAATTCACTGTAACATAAATAAAATCCCACCATTATTATAAATGAAATCCCACCAAATGCATTAAATACATAATTTATCACAGCAATAATTGATGTGTTCAATGTACAAGGTATGTATTAGGTAGCATGTATAGATGGATGTTTTTTGGAAATTTGTGTGTATGGATATATGTGGTTTGCAGTATATGTGTACGGATGTATGCATTAGGAAATATGTGTGTATGGATGTGTGTAGTAGGTAGTTTGTGTGTATGGATGCATGCATTAGGCAGTATGTACAACAGTAGGTACAGTAACTGTGCCTAATAGCAATGAATAGAAATACCTTTAAAAACCTTAGAAAGTGCTGTAAAAATACAATACACGTGGATTAATGAAAGATATTTGGTATTCAAATCGACAGCAGGAATCTTTAAAAAAATAAACAAAACAGCCAATAGTGCAATATTGTCAGGTGCACATGTGTCAATAAAGTTCCTAAGAAAACAAACTCACATTTCTAAGAGCTATTAAAAGCTCTGCTGAAATAACTGTGGATAGTATAATCCCCATCTAAGGATATGGGCAGGTCTGGAGCAATGAGTATTCTTCACGATCAGCAATGGCAGATATAGGCAAAGGGATAAATCAAAACAGAAAGACCAATAGCACAGTAATTCAATAAATTAATGTATAAAATAAATATACTACTTTCATTAGAAAGAGCAAATACCTTGCTCTGGAGTGGTAGGCAGAGGTGGTGTAAACCCTACCTAGTAATGTGGAAGAACCAGAAAACCAGTAGATGGCAAGAATGAGATGTAACAAGTAAAATGAAATAAAAGGGTATACTTTATTACATCTAAACAATCAAAACCAAATTGTGACAAAATAGATAAAATACACTTAACATATTTCACTGTAGCTACTTGTGTGTGCATGGATGTAAGTATTGGGCTGGATGTGTTATGGATGTATGTAAGTAGTTTATTAGTGACTTAGGGAATTTTCTCCTTCCAAATGTCCTCATTCTCTAATGAACATCTGCACTTTTTGCAAAATGAAAAAAAAGAGGACACGCTCTTCACACATTAAGCTTTTCAGCAAGCTTAAGTTGTTTAGGGGTCTGGAGTGACCCTTTTAATTACTGGTACTGTTAGCAATACAATGAGTGTTATCCATCTGTAAGAAATAACAGGAAAAACAAGTCCTCTAAACCTTGCACTCTACTATCTGCCAGCACAAGATAAATGGACCCACGATTCATACCTTCTTCCAAAAAACATTGGAGGTTATGCTTAAAGAGTATGTATGGCACAAAGTTTTAATAGTGCAGCAGTTAACATTAACATTCTATTGGTTTCCATAGTTACACTTGAAGAATATTACCCCAGAATGACTCTTTATACATACACCCCATGGTGCCTGAAATAAAGACAAGAGAGAAATAATACAGAGGAAATAGAAAACACATAGAAATAACATTAGGGTTAAGGTACACAGTACAATAAAAAAAGGGTATGCATTTCACAAAGCAATAAAACACCATGCTATAACATAAATGTGCATTTATTGGTAATAAAACATTAACCATTAGGATCCCAATGAATGACATATCTGTGTTCAGCACTCATTCTTAGTATAATTATGGAAAATAAATTGGAAATCCCATAGCATGCCTATACTACACGTTGTATGTCAACTTGACGAACTTAAAGTGATTCATCTTAAGTAACAGAAGTCTGTTTCAGCACAGTCTACCATATATTTTGTACCCCTGTCATGTAATCTTATTATTACTGAGTTTATTAAATTTCTAACCAAAAATACATTTCTTAATCAAGAGATACCATATTCTCCAAAAAAAAAATCAAAAAACTTTTGGTTAGATTAAAGGTGTTCTGGTGGGGCATTTTTAAAATTATCATGAATGCCTTTGCTAATCCAGTGAGTTTAAGGTGTACAAAACAAACATAAAAACATTGAAATAATCAAGAATAGTGATGTCGCGAACATGAAATTTTCCGTTCGCGACTGGCGAACGCGAACTTCCGCAAATGTTCGCGAACCGGCGAACCGCCATAGACTTCAATAGGCAGGCAAATTTTAAAACCCACAGGGACTCTTTCTGGCCACAATAGTGATGGAAAAGTTGTTTCAAGGGGACTAACACCTGGACTGTGGCATGCCGGAGGGGAATCCATGGCAAAACTCCCATGGAAAATTACATAGTTGATGCAGAATCTGGTTTTAATCCATAAAGAGCATAAATCAGCTAACATTCCTAAATTGTTTGGAATAACGTGCTTTAAAACTACTCCCCCCTGGCCCCCACCCCTGAGCGGTGGGTGGGGGCTTAAACAAGAATAAGGGGGGGACCTAATGTCCTTCCCCCTGGCCCCCACCCCTGAGCGGTGGGTGGGGGCCCTAAATACAAATTGGGGGGACCTAATGTCCTCCCCCTGGCCCCCACCCCTGAGAGGAGGGTGGGGGCCCTAAAAACAAATTGGGGGGACCTAATGTCCTCCCCCCTGGCCCCCACCCCTGAGCGGTGGGTGGGGGCTTTAAATACAAATTGGGGGACACCAAATGTCCTCCCCCTGGCCCCCACCCCTGAGCGATGGGTGGGGGCCCTAAACACAAATTGGGGGGACCTAATTTCCCCCCCCCTGGCCCCCACCCCTGACATTAGGTCCCCCCATTTGTATTTAGGGCCCCCACCCGTCGCTCAGGGGTGGGGGCCAGGGGGGAGGACATTAGGTCCCCCCCCACTTATTCTTGTTAAGGGCCCCCACCCACCGCTCAGGGTTACTGGCTATGGGGGGATAATGTATAATAAACACAGGTTACTGGCTATGGGGGATAATGTATAATAAACACAGGTTACTGGCTATGGAGGATAATGTATAATAAACACACACAAAAAAATAATACAAAAAAAAATTAAAAAAATTAATGCAGCATCAGAATTAATCTAAATTGTATGGAGGTGGGAGGAGGTGGGAGGGTCTGGGAGGGAGGGTCTGCTGCTGATTGGCTGGAATGTGTCTGCTGACTGTGAGGTACAGGGTCAAAGTTTACTCAATGATGATGAATAGGGGGCGGACCGAACATCGCATATGTTCGCCATCTGTGGCGAACGCGAACACGCTATGTTCGCCAGGACTTATTCGCCAGCGAACCGTTCGGGACATCACTAACCAGGAATAACATGAAAATTAGCATAGATTATAAAATCATCAGTGCAAGGATTTACTGCCAAATTTAGCCATCTCACCTTTTTTATCCACCTTAGTTTTCCTGGTTAAAATGTTTGCTATACTTTTAAACAGTTGTCAATTTTCACTGTTTAGTGAATAAACCTGGAAATTATAAAATTCTGGAATGTTAGCAGTATTGAGAGCCAAAGATGCCTGTCTTAAACTATGGTTGCACTTACAAAAGAATTTCTAGGGATTTAGAATAAGGTGGATCAAAGTTTAGTATTATTTAATGAACTAGAAACTATGACTTTGTATATAGCTATTAGAAATCTATCCATCTCTTAAACTCATAATATTAGTTACAGGGCTGAATGTTTAAGTTAAATAAAACGTATTATTAGAGGAAATAGCAAAGGTGTTAATAAATCATTCCCATGATATATAAAATATATAAATATAGGTTCATGCACCCAATGAATCTCAGTCGCTGTGGACAGATTGCCAAACTTGAGATCATACAAATGAGTCATTACCGAGTGTTCCCCTCCTGTGGAAACATTAATTTGGTTTAGCTCTTGCCATCAACATTAATTTTTAATTATCTAAAAAAATTATAGAAATGGCCAACAGTTGACATCTTTTTTTCTTTATAAAAAATACATAAACAAACAAAAGAAGCATGCCACAGAATAAGGTTGCTTGTAAAATTTGCACTAAATTAGTTCAAACAATCTGAATTCTCTTATGCAAGTTTATTAATATATATATATATACACTGATCAGTCACAACATTAAAACCACTGACAGGGGAAGTGGATAACATTGATTATATTATTACAATGGCACCTGTCAAGGGTGGCATATATTATGCAACAAGTGAACAGTCAGTTCTTGAATTTCAAATGTTAGAAGTAGGAAACACAGGCATGCAAAAGTATCTTAGTGGCAGTCACGGCGCGTTGGGTCATAGTTTACCCTGACAGTGACGAAGGTCCAAACAGTGATGGCTAGATGATTGAGTCAAAGCATCTCTAAAACGGCAAGTATTGTGGGGTATTCCTTTTTATGCAGTGGCTAATACCTACCAAAAGTGGTACAAGAAAGGAATGTGTTCATCAACTTTATTAAGTTTTCACAATTTCCAATTTGGAGCTTGACACTTGACACCAACAAGTGTATCTAAATTAGGTTTTCAATTTTGGTTTGCTGCTGATGGACAGCATGCACCTGATCTATCTAGTGATTTTGCTTATTTCCAGATGAATACACAAGAATTATGTTTGTGTTGTTAACTGCTACTTCTATAATCGATTGAATTTCAGTGATTTACTTCGATGTTAACTTGTATGCTAAAGGAAATGTACCAGGAAAGTGGTCATATACACTATTTTAATGTAATTTGGGTGTATAACACTATATGTGTATATGCAGTTAGGGGAGGTCTATAGAGGGCAGCAACATATTAAAGGACCACTCTAGGCACCCAGACGACTTCTGCTTAATGAAGTGGTCTGGGTGCCAGGTACCTCTAGGATTAACCCTTTTTTTTATAAACATAGCAGTTTCAGAGAAACTGCTATGTTTATAATGAGGGTTAATCCAGCCTCCAAATCCTCTAGTGGCTGTCTCATTGACAGCCGCTAGAGGCGCTTGCGTGCTTCTCACTGTGAAAATCACAGTGAGAGCACGCAAGCGTCCATAGGAAAGCATTGTAAATGCTTTCCTATGCGACCGGCTGAATGCGAGCGCGGCTCCTGCCGCGCATGCGCATTCAGCCGATGACGTCGCGATCAAGATGGAGAGGAGGAGGAAAGCTCCCCGCCCGGCGCTGGAAAAAGAGGTAAGTTTAACCCCTTCCTCTCTCCAGAGCCCGGCGGGAGGGGGTCCCTGAGGGTGGGGGCACCCTCAGGGTACTCTAGTGCCAGGAAAACGAGTATGTTTTTCTGGCACTAGAGTGGTCCTTTAATAATGACGTAGATAACAAATTTAGAAAATCTAAATATAGAAAGGTTATTTAAGATCCCATTTAGTCATAAAGTCATCTGTATTTTTTCTATATTCATGTCTATAGTGTAAACATATTACTTTATAGTTCTTTATAGAATAGGGTATATAGAAGAAACATTTAAACATTAGAAGAGAAAATATTCAAGTATTTTGGAATGTGTATTTAAGGAACGGAGGTTGAGTTTAGACACCAACAAAGGTAGCTATATATGGGGACGTGACTTGGAGGTTGATTGGAGCAGACACATGTAGCTCAAGCTCTCTCTGTGTACAGGTACTAAAATTCCTGTCACATATTTACAACTTTGGTATTCTAAATAACCTGTTGACACTTAGCTACCTAGCAACAGGTCCTCACCACCCGTATGAGCCTTCATAAACACCCTCCATGAGTAGGAGGGAAGATGGATTATGTACATACCAAGATGGCATACTCGTTGAAGCATCGTCTCCTCACTTAAATAAAACAATAAAATCTAAGATTTTCAAAGAGCTTACCATATTGTACCCAGGTGGGGCTATCCAGTAAAACTACGGTTCCAAAGAGAAGGCAAACTTATGGCTGTTCCCTCACCGGAGGCAGGAACCAGCATACTCAAAGACTGGGGGATTAGAACAAGCGACCACGACATGAGGATCACCATAGACACGCGACTTCTGCCAGACTGGAAGAAAGCAAACTGACCTGTTAAGGCAACCTTTAAATGTCTTAAGCGACAGACACATACTCACCCATAGCATCAAGTATTTTAAAAACGTACATACCCTATAGTTAGCAACATCCATAGAAATATTCCCCAATAGAGGACAAAAAAATTCAAATACAAAAATATCTAAAAAAAAACAAACAAAAAAACAAAAAACAAACAAAAACAAAGCATATAGATGGCGTTATTTAATCCTCTGCTTCCACTTAATCTAAATCACATGAGCGAGGTTGATGACCATATGTCTAAACCAACTTACTTTGTCACATTGATGTATAAGTATATTACTGAGACCAGCACGGCAGATCGCTATTCTTAACCAGAGGCCATGGGCTTCATCCCCCATGACGGTGCTAAACAATGTCCAGCCACTATTTTGGCACTATTTTTCTTTATAGTTATCTTAAGCTTGAATGTTCCAACTTGTTTGTTGAACTGTATTTTTTTTGTCAAATCATATGCTAAGTTTTACATGTACATGCCTACACTGTTTTAATAGTTGGGGTTCTGTTGGCAGTCCTAGCTATCTCTTATTGCAAACCTCTAAAAGCCTTATTAAACCCTTCAACCCTCACCATATACTTTACAAACATAGAGGGACAAATGCAACTTAAAAACCGCCAGGTGATTCAAGCACCCTATTCGAACAAGTTGGGAGGGGATAGTAAAAGGGGGTAAGGGCTGCGCTAGGAATTAAAATACAGTAATTTATAACAGTAAAGACCACACCAAATGGTCTCAATGAATAGGTAACAACAAAATAGGCCTATAAAAAAGTCTCTATAAAATCGAATAAAAGAGTCCTTCCAAGTGGTAAAAATATTGGATAAAAATAAATAAATGAAACATCTCACTGATATAGCTGGATGGGATATGTGTACAGTCCTCAGGAGTTGATCTGTCCGGGTTGTAAAATAATCCGTGTATGTGAAGACAAAATTGGAAACACGACAAACTGCCAATGGTGAAGTATTGCGGATCCAAGGATAAAATAAATAAAAGGAAAAGAAGATAATACACTCACATTTGGAGGAGCTTGTGCCAGCTCTAGGATGAAGGGCGTTTAGCGGTATAATCCCCGCTACGGGATGTACTGGAAAGGTGCGTACGTCAATCCGGCCTTGGTTTTGTCGTAGCTCCACAATATATAAAAAACAGCAATAGTGCTCTCAGTTGGAAAAATATTTAAAATAAGTTAAAATAAAATATACTTACAAGTATAGAGCAGAAAATACTGCTCTATTAGTACGGCGCTGGGGGAATGATCCCCACCTAGGACTTCTTGACTCAGGATACAAATAAAAAATGCCAGGAAGAGTAAATAAAAAGTGCATATAAAATACAATAAAATAAGGATTGGTCCTATAAAAAAAGCTAAGCAAAAAAAAACTTTTATTGTTTAAAATACACAATTTAAAACCATTAAGGCGTTTAACCATTAACGTGTGCTCTGTGTGTGTGTGTGTGCTGTTAATGTGCTGTGTGTGAGGGTGCTGTGTGTGTGAGAGAGGGTGCTGTTAGTATGCTGTGTGTGTTTGAGGGTGCTGTTAGTGTGCCGTTAGTGTGTTGTGTGTGTGTATGTGTGTGTGAGGGTGCTATTAGTGTGCTGTGTGTGTGAATTTGTTTGGAGTGATTGTGTGTGGGGGTGAGTGGGGGACAAATTAGGAAAGGTAAAAAGGATCCCTCCTCCCTTCTTACCTTTTGCCTGGGAGGGGAGATCCTTGCTGCCATTCCTGATCCCTGGTGGTCTTAGTGGTGAGAGTGAACGCTCCGACCTCACAAGAGGAACCCGCTGAGCTGCTGGCTATAGCTCCCTGCATCCTCTCCTGCCTCTGGGCTGGTGAGGGAGATCTTTGGTCTCCCCACCAGCCCATGGAGGCACACAGCAGGGCCGTCGCTCGGATAGCGCCGACTCTGCATGGACCGACAGGGGAGATCCTGTGATTTCCCCTGCTGGTCTTGATCCATGTGCGGGTCGCAGGGATTAGGGTGTGCACAGGCCCACCTGGCACACCCTGTGCACATGCCTATGGTGGGGGTGGAGTTGCACCTCTGGCAGTAGAGTGGTTAACCTCTTTATACGCAGTGTTTTATGACAAAATGGTGCACATACAGACTCCAGGCATCTGGACCATTCAAATCATTGAAGTGATCATGGTGCTTGGAATAACCCCTTAACTGATTTCCCTCATCCAATATCTCCCAAATATCCTACTCACAAAGTGTGATACATTGAAAAAAAGTTTTGGGTTATTTTCTAGAGTCTCTATCAAAATCCATCAAAAAGGTCTCAATTTTTTTAAACATCTGAGCCATCAAGTAGCCTTTTTCCAACAGAACTGAGCATTAGGCAGATATGTAGGGATATACACATTTTCCAATAGACTCCATATCTTTAAATCTTGTGAAAATCAGATAAAAAAAAACAGATAAATAATGACCAATGATATCTAAAAAATATTGCAGAATATCCCTTGTCCAAGGTACTGAACATAATATATTAACTATTTAAGATGTGGATTTTATAAGACTTTGTAGAGCAGGGTTTCCCAATAAAAAATTTTTGTGGAACCCTTTGATATTGTATTGAAACACTGTGGAACCCCCCCAAAAACATTTTGTGCTGGAGCATAGCACAAACCTTTGAACTAGAAGAGTGTAATGTTCTTTTTATATCTGGTTTAATTGTTGACAATTGTATTTGCATGTCTGCAGTTGCATCAAGTCGATTTCGATACCTTGCTTTTGTTGCAGAGTAAAGCAAGAATCCAGTTTCACATAAGTACGTGCTGGCGAATGGCAACAGAACTTTGATTTCCCGATGGGACAATTCTGGATATTTTTCACGTAAATCACCCCAAAAAGCAATAAGAGAAAATTCTTGACATTTTTGGGTTAGTTGACTGTCAGAAGTTATATCGATCAGATTCTCAAAATCTATATCAGAAGAATTGTCTAGCTTGTCTTTTATGAATGGATTTCAAACCCAGTCATTTTTTCCATTCAAGAATAGAAAATACTGATTAATAGAAGTGCAATATGAAAAAATATACCAATATTATAAAGTCTTTTATCCTCCAGAAATGTGTTTCACCATTCGTTGGCTTACTCAGTCCTGTACAATAGACTACTGTACCGGACTGAGGAAGCCAACAAATGGTGAAACACGTTTCTGGAGGATAAAAGACTTTATAATATTGGTATATATTTTTTTTAATATTGCACTATCTTTGTTGTTTTTTTAACTATAATAAAGTAATACTTTTGTAATACCATTTCCTGAGTTACTGAACTGATAAAAGAAGGTGGTGTGGTCCTCAACCATAAAAAGCCACAATACTGAGCCAGGATTTAGGCTCCACATTTGTGAGTATAACCATTACCATTCATTAGTTTCTCTCTTAAAGCAATATTACATTATTTTCAAATTTTCCTTACACTCTGAGATACATCACTATATAAAGGGATCCATTGAAAGAACTAATACGGGAGAGTGGAGAGGTCGCCTAAACAGACCTAAAAGCTATACATACCAGAGCTAGGTGGATTAGCTCTGGACCATGTGAGTGTTCCATATAAGATTTTGCACCTTAAAATACATAATAAGATTTTACACTACTGTCTACTATTTTTCTATTTAAGGTATACTTGCTGGCTTACCACAAATTTTCATCAAAGCCAGTTAAGTAACTCGTTGAAATATTGCACTAGACACAGATCTGTACACTTGTTGCACTTTATAGGTATATAGTGCTCCACTGCTTTTTAATAAAAAATAATTTTAACGAGTCGTACCTGTAATGGTCGACTTTTTATGAAATTAATAATCTAGACCGATTAGTCTAGTACAGTTTTTAAGTGAGATTGAAATATTTTTAGCTACCAGTGCATGTCTGTGAAGAACACAGTGAGAACTGTGGTTTTGTTACATGGTATTGTTAAATGTATTATGTTTATGTACACACACAGTAAACATTCTCAAACACTATGGCCAGCACCATCTATAGATTAAATTGTATCCTTTGTGAAGTATTGAAATGATGTGTCAATGTGGATAATTACATGATTTTGCTATTTCATGACGAAAAGTCATGATTTTATGAAAGGCACGGAGGCTTATATTGCTTAACCCTTTCTTTACTGTCCACCAATAGCAGCAAAGAATACAAACAGTAAGAAAAAATGGTAACCATAGTGATAGGCCACTCCCATACCAAGTCCCAGTATAATAGTCAGCATATCCCCACATAATTCCTCTTTCTTTGGAGATGCGGCACCAAACCAGCAAACCAGAACCAATGAACAGTCCAGAACACAGCAGAACAAACCATCCCGAAATCCAGCCGGATACCAATCAGAAACCATCTGCGAACTGGGACTAAACCATCAATGATTGAAGAAGCATCAACAATGAGGAGCCCATCACAACACCATCCATTGATCTCCAGCCAACGTGGTGAAGCCTTGGGAAGAAGTGAGGATCTCTTAACAGCACCAACAGTGCAGGATCAACTTGTGAAAACATAAAAAACAGGAGCCCAACAGGAGCCCAACAGGAGCCCAACCGTTAAATCGGTACTTAAACCAAGTGTGCATGCCAAGACATAATTTTTTGATATACTGAAACAACACAGTGCCCGTAATTTAAGACAAAGGAAACCAACCACCAAGCAAATATAACATTAACAGTTCAGATGCACATAATAGTCAATACAACGCTGAGCTCAGTGCAATACCTACCATCCCCTGGAAACCAATCTGAGAGACAAAAACCAACAGGGGGGGAATAAAGTGCTAGAGAAAAATAGGGTGGGACAATACTCGCCTCTGTGTCTTTCATAAAATCATGACTTTTTGTCATGAAATAGCAAAATCATGTAATTTTTTTGTCAAGACACGGAGGCTCATATTGCAAGTTTAAAGCTGATCAATAACAGAAGAGAAAACATGTGGTGGAGGCCGAAAGTAAAATTCTCTAAAGGTGGATTTGCAGGACCAGTCCGCCATCCTCATCAGGTCTTCCAGACGTGCTCCCGAAGTCACGATAGACGTGGCTGATGCCCCCCGTGAGGAGTGGGCACTAAAGGTGGCTGTCTCAATGCCGGCCAGTTACATCACCCACTTCACCCAACGAGCCAAGGTAGTGCTGGACACCGGGGCGAAGGGTTGACGAATCAAGAGAAAGAGCTAAGAGGATGAGACCGAACGATGAGCACTCGTCCGAAGCTCATATTCCCTCAAACAGGTCACTGGACATAATGCCGAGGTAGCCGGAAAACTCGGATACGAGACCAAAAGTATTGTCGTCTTAGTGCGTCTGGAGATGCTAAATGTCACCTCGTCCGGAGTGAAAGACCTAGCATTGTAGTCCAGGGCCCGTACATCTGAGACCCGTTTGCACGAAATGAGGCAAAACAGGGAAACCAACTTGGCCGACAGCTGTCGCAGGGTGAGTTCCGAATTAGGGGGCCAGGAAGTAAACAGTGACAAGACGCAGGAAACATCCCATGTAGCTGAGTATCGAGGCCTGGGGGGACATAACAGCTGTGAACCCCACAGTAAGCGGCACACCAAAGGGTGTTGGCCTGCGGGACAGTCGTCAAATCCTTGGTGAGCCAAAGAGATGGATGATCTACACAGGTTAATCGTGCAATACGCCCGACCAGCCTCAAATAGTGAAGTGAGGAATTGGAGTAGAGCCGTCACAGGTGCCGGAACGGGATACAAGTCCCGAGCCAGGCACCAGCCAGTCCAAGCTCTCCAAGCGTTCCCATATGATCGTCTAGTGCCGGGGGGCCATGCGTTAGCCAGGAGGCGTGGAGTTGCGTCCAAAACTCCTTGGATTTCCCAGGGGCCCCGGAAATCCTCCATGCGAGTAGCAGCAATGAACCCTCCAGCAGGAGGGGGTATCGTAGGCCCAACACCAAAGGGTGTTGGCCTGCGGGACAGTCGTCAAATCCTTGGTGAGCCAAAGAGATGGATGATCTACACAGGTTAATCGTGCGATACGCCCGACCAGCCTCAAATAGTGAAGTGAGGAATTGGAGTAGAGCCATCACAGGTGCCGGAACGGGATACAAGTCCCGAGCCAGGCACCAGCCAGTCCAAGCTCTCCAAGCGTTCCCATATGATCGTCTAGTGCCGGGGGGCCATGTGTTAGCCAGGAGGCGTGGAGTTGCGTCCAAAACTCCTTGGATTTCCCAGGGGCCCCGGAAATCCTCCATGCGAGTAGCAGCAATGAACCGTCCAGCAGGAGGGGGTATCGTAGGCCCAACGGGTCCAGAAGAAGATCCTTGTAGGATGGCAGAAGTCTGGGCACGTCTATCACCAGTTCAAGGAGCTGTGGGAACCATGACTGGGTCCCCCAGAATGGGGTCATCAGGACCAAGTCAGCCATCTGGCGTCATACCCGGAGTAGAACCCGAGGAATCATGGCAAATGGAGGGAAGGCGTAAAGGGGTGAGCCGGTCCAGTCTTGCAGGAAGGCGTCCACTGCCTCCGCGGCTGGGTCTGAGCGCCAGCTGTAGAACCGAGGTAGCTGGGTGTTGAGCCGGGAGGTGAAGAGGTCGATGGCAAAAGGTCCCCAGAGAGACGAGATAGTGGAGAACGCCTCTACATCCAATTTCCAATCGCTGCTGTCTGACAGATAGCGTGAGCTCCAATCCGCATAAGTGTTGTGGAGACCTGGGAGGTATTTCGCCTGGACAACCAGATTCCTGGCCAAACAATAGGCCCAAAAGTTCTTTGCCAAGCGGGCCAGATAGCCGATTGCATGCCGCCCATGTGATTGACAAAGCAAACTGCTGTGATGTTGTCCATGTGCAGTCGGATGCACTCACTGGCGGTCCTGTTCACGAAGCTCCAGATCGCAAAGGAGCCGGCCAGGAGTTCCAAGGCATTGATGTGGAGACGGGATTCGTCATCCGACCAGCGCCCCCCGGTAGTCACACCATTGCAGTGGGCCCCCCAACCGTGGAGACTTGCATCTGAATCCACCGTAAACTCCGGTTAGGAACCGAAGATGGCCCTGCCATTCCAAGCTGAGAGATTGTGGATCCACCAAGTCAACTCGTCCCGAGTTTCCGAATCCAGAGAGACCATGTCCGCATAGGACGCCCCGTTGCGAAGATGTGCGATCTTCAGCCGCTGGAGGGCACGGTAATGGATTGGGGCTGGAAACACCACCTGGATTGAGGAAGCCAGTAGGCCAATGATCCGTGCCAGGTGACGCAGCGAGAGTTGGGGGCACGCTAGGGCACGGCGTAGTTCCTTGCGGATGGAGCGTTTCTTGGCCTGAGGAAGGCTGAGAGATTCCGCTTCTGAGTCCACCATGAAACTGAGGAACTCCATGTGTTTGGAAGGGGACAGGCAGGATTTTTCCCAACTGAGGAGGAAACCCAGGCGACAGAGGAGATCCATCGTCCATTGTAGATGTTTCAGGAGCACCGAACGATCTTGTGCCATGAGAAGGATATCGTCCAAGTAGACTATCAGTCGCACTCTCCGACTGCGTAACCAAGGCAGGGTGCATCAATTTGGTGAAGCACCACGTTGCTGACGAGAGGCCGAAAGAGATGCATGTGAAGAGCCAAGTGTTGCCTTTCCAGAGAAAGTGTAATAAGTCGCTGGATGCCTCAGTCACTGGGACCGTCAGGTATGCGTACTTGAGGTCTAATTTCGCCATCCAGTCTCCCCGAAGGAGTAAATCCCGCAGGAGATGAATGTCCTTCATCTTGAAGTGGCGGTAGCGCACTGGAGTGTTCAGGGCCCGGAGGTTGATAACTGCCTGCCCTTCTTTTCCACAAGAAAGATGTTGCTGAGAACCCCTGTAGGGGACACGGGGGCCCGTTCTATCGCCCCTTTTGCATGGAGGGCCGAAAGCTCCTTGTCTATTAAGGCGCGGTCTGTCCCTGAAAGTATAACATGGCGAGGGGGAGGAATGTGACACTGGGTGTCAACCAACTCTATGTGAAACCCCCGCACTGTGGTCAGAACCCAGACATTGAGGTGATGTTTGACCAGGCTTGGAAAAAATGACGGAGTCTGCCTCCTACACAGATATTGGAAAAAACATGAGGTAGATGTAAGCTTACCGGAAGGGCGTCTGGAGCCGGAGTTCCCTCTGAAGCCTCTGGAGCGCCATGGTCTTCCACAAGAGGGGAAGAAAGGGGACTGGTGTCTCGTCTCCTGGTAGGATGGTCTCTGGTTGTAAGAGCCTCGTCCCGATCCACGGGTGTGATAATTAGACCGGCCGGACAGACGGCCCCTGAATCTGCTGGCCCTGGTAGAGACCCGTCCCTGAAATACCCTCTTTATAGAGGATTGAGCTTTGTCCAGGGCTGTAAACACACCCACAAAGCACCCCAGGTCCTTTATAAGGGATTCTCCAAATAACAGGCCCTGGGAGTCCTTGCCCGCCTCGGTGAGGGTGAGGTTAGCAAGTTTGGGCTCAATTTTAAAGAGAATGGCTTTACGCTGCTCTGTACCCAGCCACGGAGTTCCTCTGGGTCAACTTGCCTGTTTTCTGCTCTGGCTATTTCAGCCAGGTCAAACAGTTTGGCCAAGGGACCAACAATGTCCAGGTGTTTGTCCTGGCATGATTTTAAAGCGGAATCAAATCCCTTGAGGGGATTCCAACCCATCTTGGGTAGAATTTGTGTCATCCTGGGATCAACAATGGGGATCTCACAGACTTTACTGGGAATCAGGGGTCTAGGACATTCTGCCCTGAGTTTGTTGTGTGCCGCCTTGCTAAGGGGGCGTCGTACCCAGTTCTCTAGGTACCGAGTCACATGGTCCGCTGGGAGCCATTCCACCGACCTCGGATGATGGAGAGCATCCAGGTCAAACATCGGCTCCCAGGCAGATCCATGAGGGCGAAACCCATGGTAGCGGGGGAGTCATTGCGAGAGCCACTCATTACCAACCCCAATAGAGCAGGGGCAAAAGAGTCAGTGTCCTGCCCGCCAGTTTCATCATTGGAGTCACACATTGGAGCATCAGCCTCCTCAGTAGACCCGATTTCTGAGTCAGAGTCACTCTCTTTTTGTGCTCTAGCACATTTCCATTGCCGCGCCCGTTCTGCCTGGCGCAGAAAGGCAATGTTACGTGACATAGGCACGCTGTCATGGGTGGTCATGGTTCCACCCATCATATTGGTTCTGGGGGCAGGGGGACTTAAGTGCCTGGATTTGGCCGTGGCCTGGCGCAGAACGCAGTAAGCGCGTTGGCGTGACATGGAGCCCATGGTGGCCATAATGGCATCCATAATGGAGCGCTGTAGTGCCAGGGATTGCGCATCATCAGGTAAAAACATAGGGTCACCTGCAGAGGAAGGGGGGTCAGAGCTGGCAGAGGGGTTATCCAAAGCTATGGGTATATCTATCTCCCCAGGGGAAAGGGGGGTGGCAGGAACTTTGGGCTTGGGCATAATAAATGCTGTAAGATCCTAATGCCACTAAATAAAAAACTTTTTCAAATATGCTGTAGGACGTGAACGTTTAAACTAAATGACAGAGATAGCACAGGCTAGCAGAAGTTAATCACCACAAAATATCTATACCTTATTTAGAGATAGGGAGCTCACCAGGGTCCAGACCGGCAGACAGGAAGAGGACACGAGGAAGAGCAAAGAGACTGAAGGACAGGATGTTAGAAAATGGCCGCTGGCAATCTCGCGAGATTCGCGGCAAAATCCTGAGAATTCGTCAAATAACGAGCCGAATGTTTGCCATAAAAGAGACGAATTTGTGTAAATAAATAAACGAAAGGAAAAGTAGAGAAAAAAGACTAATTAGCAGGCTGTTCGTATAAATTTAGTCGAACGCGGCAAAAAGGCGAACAAGGCTATATGCCGGTGAAACTAACGAACTGCAAGGATTTGTGAAGAAAATAGCTGAACGGCATGATACATATATGAAAAAACAGCCGAACAGAATGGCGAAAAACAGGCGCAAAGGGCGCCAAAAAGACAAGAGAAGGAGCAATGGAGTCCCAGACAGCCGGAGAGAGATAAGGCAAATGGAAAAAAGATAAGAGCAATAGGGAAAGCTCAAGTGATAGGGATATAAATAATAATACCCTAAAGAAGGTCTGGAAACCTGGGCTCAAAGGGTAATACACAAATGTAAAATCCACAATAGCAAAAAGCATAGAAACTTAAAATATATGGAAAATAAAGACATAATGAGACTACAATCAATAATGCAAATAAAAATATAAATAGCATACATAACAATAAGGCAATGATAATGTGGAAGAAATTTGTCATGTACTTATCTTTGTTTGGTAGCAGCAAAGAAAGAGGAATTATATGGGGAGGTGCTGACTATTATACTGGGACTTGGTATGGGAGTGGCCTTTCACTATGGTTACCATTTTTTCTTACTGTTTGTATTCTTTGCTGCTATTGGTGGACAGTAAAGAAAGGGTTAAGCAATATAAGCCTCCGTGTCTTGACATAAAATCAGGTATGTGTGATAATCAAATACAGTTGCAAGAAAAAGTATGTGAACCCTTTGGAATGATATGGATTTCTGCACAAATTGGTCATAAAATGTGATCTGATCATCATCTAAGTCACAACAATAGACAATCACAGTCTGCTTAAACTAATAACACACAAAGAATGAAATTTAGCCATGTTTTTATTGAACACACCATGTACACTTTCACAGTGCAGGTGGAAAAAGTATGTGAACCCTTGGATTTAATAACTGGTTGAACCTCCTTTGGCAGCAATAACTTCAACCAAACGTTTCCTGTAGTTGCAGATCAGACGTGCACAACGGTCAGGAGTAATTCTTGACCATTCCTCTTTACAGAACTGTTTCAGTTCAGCAATATTCTTGGGATGTCTGGTGTGAATCGCTTACTTGAGGTCATGCCACAGCATCTCAATCGGGTTGAGGTCAGGACCCTGATTGGGCCACTTTAGAAGGTGTATTTTCTTCTGTTTAAGCCATTCTGTTGTTGATTTACTTCTATGCTTTAGTTCATTGTCCTGTTGCAACACCCATCTTCTGTTGAGCTTCAGCTGGTAGACAGATGGCCTTAAGTTCTCCTGCAAAATGTCTTGATAAACTTGGGAATTCATTTTTCCTTCGATGATAGTAATCCGTCCAGGCCCTGATGCAGCAAAGCAGCCCCAAGCCATGATGCCCCCACCACCATACTTCACAGTTGGGATGAGGTTTTGATGTTGGTGTGCTGTGCCTCTTTTTCGCCACACATAGTGTTGTGTGTTTCTTCCAAACAACTCAACTTTAGTTTCATCCGTCCACAGAATATTTTGCCAGTACTGCTGTGGAACATCCAGGTGCTCTTGTGCAAACTGTAAACGTGCAGCAATGTTTTGTTTGGACAGCAGTGGCTTCTTCTGTGGTATCCTCCCATGAAATCCATTCTTGTTTAGTGTTTTACATATTGTAGATTCGCTAACAGGGATGTTAGCATTTGCCAGTGACTTTTGTAAGTCTTTAGCTGACACTCTAGGATTCTTTTTCACCTCATTGAGCAGTCTGCGCTGTGCTCTTGCAGTCATCTTTACAGGACGGCCACTCCTAGGGAGAGCAGCAGCAGTGCTGACCTTTCTCCATTTATAGACAATTTGTCTTACCGTGGACTGATGAACAGCAAGGCTTTTGGAGATACTTTTATAACCCTTTCCAGCTTTATGCAAGTCAACAATTCTTAATCGTAGGTCTTCTGAGAGCTCTTTTGTGCAAGGCATCATTCACATCAGGCAATGCTTCTTGTGAAAAGCAAACCCAGAACTGGTGTGTGTTTTTTATAGGGCAGGGCAGCTGTAACCAACACCTCCAATCTCATCTCATTAATTGGACTCCAGTTGGCTGACATCTCACTCCAATTAGCTCTTGGAGATGTCATTAGTCTAGGGGTTCACATACTTATTCCACCTGCACTGTGAATGTTTAAATGGTGTGTTCAATAAAAACATGGCAACATTTCATTGTTTGTGTGTTATTCGTTTAAGCAGACTGTGATTGTCTATTGTTGTGACTTAGATGATGATCAGATCACATTTTATGACCAATTTGTGCAGAAATCCAGATCATTCCAAAGGGTTCACATACTTTTTCTTGCAACTGTATGTGTGATTTCATGACTCTATTTTAAAAAACAAATCTCAATTTTTATTCCTACCTTTCTTCCCACTAGCACTTTTTTTTTTTTTTTAAAGCAAACATAAGCCTTAATTTAATAAAGTTTCCAAATGCTTTGATGCTATTGGAAAAACTTACTAAATAATTTATCTACAGAAGTCACCATGAACGTATGTGGGAATTTTTGTTATAAATCATTTTGAATGTTGTTTCTAACAATATTGCATAATTTGGAAAGCTTATTAAATTATGGCCATAAATTGGATTATTTATTTTAAAATGCTAGTTTCATAACTAACACATACAATATGGACTAAACACATCTTTTGTAACTATGAAAGTTTCAAAAAAGCCACAAAAAATAAAATTTACTACACTCTACATTTTATACTGATGTTACGCAGAAAACAGTATTAGGCATAGATAAGGAAACATCAAACAAAATTATACTTCTTTTAAAGAGAAGTGGGTTTAGGTAAAAATACAGTATCTGAAAACTAGTAATTGGCATTCCAATGCATCATCCCATATCAGGGTGATGGGAAAAGTGTAGCCCATCTGGTCTGATCACACAGAGCTATTGTAGCTGTAGATGTGCTAGAACAACAAACCTAATGCATGGATGCCCCACCTCACATTTTGCAGTGCTTTAGGGATCTGCTGCTAATGTTCAGATACCACTAGACACATTCAGAGGTCTTGTGCAGTACATGCAATATTATGCAGATGGTTTTAATGTTGAGGACGATCCGTGTACATATTCACAGACATATACACACAATTACAGACATACATACACAATTACAGACATACTCCAATCAGACATGCATGGACAATCACAGACATGCACACACATACTCATAGACACGTGCACACAATCTCAGATACACATACACATAATCATACTAATATCCATAGATGATCAGACACACACATATACTCATAACCACATATATAAACACACACACACACATACACATAAACATTTTCACAGACACACACACATAATCACAGATTTACACACACAATCATAGACACATTCATACCCACACAATTTGTTTTTGTGATGTATGGACTGTTGGGCTGTGTATGTGTGTGTGAGTGTATGTATTGTGATGTATGGACATTGTGCAGTTGGGCTGTTGTTGGCTGTGAATGATGCACTTCCTTTCTTTTGGCTCTTTACTTCCTGTTCCTGTTCCTGTTGGCAGTTGGTGGAATGTTCTAGGGATTTGAATTGGTGGCTGCAGAAACCCTGTGTAACAAGGCTGCAATATGAAGATCCTGCTATGTATGTATTAATACAGTGAGTAGTTCATAATATAGGAATAATTGACTGATTTGTACAAAACATCACAGTTTTCTATTATGATGTCCACCCAGTCTCCCTATCTTTCTCTTGGAGGGCTGGAGTGGATCTTCTCCCTAATGGATCATTGAGCTCACCCTGCGCTTGTCCAATGTGCGCCCTATAGTAATACCGATGCTGGGAGGATGTCATATCACAGCTGCCTGCACACTGTAGGGCGTGCAGGGAGAGCAAAGTATTATACGCCAAAAGAGGTAAACAAACATGTAGGCACCAGCCCTCAAAATATAAAATGTAACTTTTAAAATATATATCAATATCAAAAAAGTATTTGCGCCTCAAAAGAGTAGTTGAAATATGAGATTCTCAGATATATACAAAAAGGAATAAATGTCAGAAAAAATAAATAAATAAAAAATAGGGGGAAAAATGCCCATGTGCCTTCGAGGGCACCGCTCTGACGCTTCACACCTACTTACATCACACCTAAACTGAAAATACGATCAATGGTATGTTAAGGGTCCATGTATAAGTTAAGCCAAGTTAGAACAGCTAACATCATTCCTCAAATCATAATGACCACACAAAAAGCAAAAGCACAGTACGTATTTTGTTCCCTCACCGCCTGTATATCCCCCTCCCCCCAACAAGCCCCCGAATCCCAAACAGACTAACAATATATTTTGATAGAGTAGGCCCTTGCCATGTGGGATGTGGGTAGACAGGAATTTACTGTACAACCCCTGTAGTGATGCCTATGCTCTGCTTGAAGCAGAAACACATAAAAAGACATTAGTGGAAAAATATATTTCTCAGCTGGTAAAGTATCATGGCTTAATCCAATGCAAAATGAATTCAGCACAGATGGATAGTAAAGAAGAGATTGAAAATAAAATATCTTTATTAAATATTTCCTTGGTAGAGTTGATACTGAAACATAACAGTTTGAAGAAGAGAACGTGCTAAAACCGTAACAACATCAATAAATTAAATGATTTGATGAAGCAGTACTTATGTATTTCATACTACTCAGCAGTTCAGCTTATTAATAAACAATTTTAAAAGAAATTGAAAAACAGTGATCATTCATTAACTATATTATATATACCGGCGTGTTTAAGATTAAGTTTGATTTGAATAAGTTTCATCATCTGGAGACCTGAGTGGGCTGCGAATGTGTTACATCCCTTCTAACACTCAACAAATTTGTATGCATATGGTCACACCTATGCTTTATTAATGTTGCAATCTCAGCTACATAAACTCCTAACTATCATAATACAACAACCACAGGACCTCATGTCAATGAGCATTAAAACATATCCCTTGTGTCTATGTGAATACCACTTAGGAATTATAAGGATATTTTGGAACCGCAAAGTGTTCTTCTGCATGTCATAAGACACCAGGAACAATAAACATTCTGGGAACATAATGTTTTATAGGATCTAGCTGCAACACACATGAATGAAGTATGTGATAGAAAATAGACATATACAAAAAAAAGCATGTAAACAATATATAAATACCAAATATGTACATATATCATTTATTTGTCCAAATATATATCCTAGGCCTAGGGTGTCTTATCAGAATATAATACCCTCTTGTCAATCTTTGTATTTTATATCAGGGTTATTTACTACAGTGAGATCTGTCAGAAGATCAAAGTACGTTTAGAATTTTAGATCTGAACTGAAAGCATAGCGTTTCAGCTATTTTGACCTCATTGGACTACACCACTGTAGTGGTGATAATGCCAGTATTATCCTGGCCCTGCCTCCAAGTAATGGAGAAAATCCAATGCAATGATTTTCCCTCTTACCTGGGTCCCTCCAGGTGCCAATGTTCGTATGAACAATGATGTGCATCCAGTTGAAGAAGCCGGAAGGTAAACCCGATGAATTTTCATTGATTGGTAGCATCAGCTGACCACCCTCAGAGGTGAAATGAAACGTTACACATAGATTCCAAAGACACCATAACCCCTTTAAATCACTGAAGTGTCTATTCATCTTAGAATAGCCCTTTACATTTGAAATTCAGTTCGAATTTTTGTAACAACTCCCTGATCAATTGCATTACTAGGGTTGGTGTCAGCCATGCGGTAACTAGTTGTGTTAGCCCCCATATACCTCCTCCTGTAACAGACCATACAAGCTTGAATAGAACTAGGTGTCTTGCCCTGCACTTACAGGTGTAGTGATCACACTGGGACCTGAACCTGTGGTTCCCAGTTCTAAGTCAGTGACACTACTTCTGTGCTTTCCAGTCAATGCATTTTATTACCAAGATAAAACAAACAGGCCAAACAGGTCAAACACCCGGTCAGGCCTGAGTATGGCAATAGGTATTTAGGACATGTACAACCTTGGTCCTTGAACACATATATGTATATACACTGATCATCCTCAATAATAAAACCTCCTGCTAATATCATGTAGCTCCCCTCTGTGCTGCCACCAAATTAGCTCTGATGTGTCGACACTGACTCCACAAGACCTCTGAAAGTGATTAGCAGCAGATCCTTTAACTCCTTCAAGGTTTGCATTGGGGTCTCCATGGATCGGATTTGTTGTTCCAGCACATCCGACAGATGTTTAATCTGGGGAATTTAGAGTCCAAGACAACACCTTGAACTCTTTGCCATGTTCCTAAAACCATTCCTGAACAATTTTTGCAGTGTGGTATTGTGCATTATCATGCTGAAAGAGGCCACTGTCATCCGGGAACACCATTGCCATGTAGGGGTGTACGTGGTCTGCAACAATCTCTAGGTAGGGGGTATGTGTCACAGTAACATCCACATTAATGCCAGGATCCAAGATTTCTCAGAAGAACATTGCCTAGGGCATAACACTGCCTCCACCAGCCTTTCTTCTAACTCAGCTTCTATCTCTTCCCCAGGTAAATGATGCGCATGCACCCTGCAATCCACTTGATCTAAAGGAAAACATGATTTATCAGAAAGGGCAATCTTCTTCCATTGCTCTGTAGTCCATTTCTGACACTCACATCCCCATGCAAGGCTCTGTCAGCAGTGGACAGAGCTCTTGATGGGCACTCTGACAGGTCTCCGGCTATGCAGCCCCATACGCAGCAAACTGTGATGCAATGTTTGTTCTGATACCTTTCTATCATGGTCAGCCTTACGTTTTCAGCAATATGAGCTACAGTAACTCTGGGCCAGACAGGCTAGCCTTCGCTTCCCATGTGCATCAATGAGCATTGGGCATTCATGACCCTGACGCCGTTCACTGGTTTGCCTTTCTTGCACAACTTTTGGTAGTTACTAATCACTGCATCCCACAAGACTTGTCATTTTTGAGAAGCACCTACACAGTCACCTAGGCATCACTATTTTGCCCTTGTCAAAGTTACTGAGATATTTTCGTTTGCCCATTTTTCTTGGTTCCAAGATATGAAATTCAAGAACTGACTTTTAACTTGCTGCGTAATATATCCCACCTCTTGATAGGTGCCATTGTAACAATATAATCAATGTTATTCATTTCACCTGTCAGTGGTTATAATGTTGTGGCTGGTCAGTGTATGCATATATGTTACAAGTGCACAGACATAGATCCACACAGGAATAGGATCAAGCATAAAGCATATCATTTGATTTTTATTGAGACAGGTCTTGGGTGAGCCAGAAGCATTGATCTGTACTGCAATAAAAAGTGAAGAATCTTGCTTAAATGTCAAGTACTCCAGGTCCATTTGGTTGATGTAAAAAATAGCACTTTGGTGTATTTGTATGAAAAATAAACTCTGCTTTATTTATTCATAGCAGTAAAATTATTTGAATGGCTTGAACGTGAACTGTAACTTTGTGCATTACACTACTTTAATTTAATAAAACAGGGCTTATTTTTCACACAGAAACCCCCAGAGTCTTCTGTTTTGTAAATTGGATACTAATAACCTAATATTGTGCTCCTTATGAAATGTTTAAATAATATAGGATATGTACAAAAGGTATAAAAGACTTGTTTGAAATTAAACATGTAAAAAACAATACATAGTATTTATTATAATAGAACCCCTTTCAACTATAAGTATGTTTCACTTAATGATGCAACACATGATATTTATTTAATACTTGCACACAAATTGTTAGATGTATTAAAAATACAATATGTTACAGCTTGAAAACTGAAACTACAGGTGGTAGTGGGATGGAGGGGCAGTGACAGGGGGTGGTGGTGGAGGGGCAGTGACAGGGGGTAGGGGATAATAACAGGGGGTAGGGGGGTAATAACAGGGGATAGGGGGATGGAGGGCCAGTGACAGGGGGTAGGGGGAATGGAGGGGCAGTAAGATGGGGTAGGGGGTTCGAGGGGCACTGACAGGGGGTAGAGGGGATAGAGGGGCAGTAACATAGGGTAAGGCGGTGGAGGGGCAGTGACAGGGGGTAAAGGGTAGAGGGGCATGACAGAGGATAGGGGGGTGGAGGGGCAGTAACAGGGGGTAAGGGGCATGGAGAGGCTGTGACAGGGGGTAGGGGGTAGTAACAGGGGATGGGAGGGATGGAGGAGCAGTAACAGAGGGTAGGGGTGAAGGGGCAGTGACAGAGAGTAGGGGGTGGAGGGGCTGTGACAGAGGGTAGGGGGGTGGAGGGGCAGTGACAGGGAGTAGGGGGTATGGAGGGGCAGTAAAAGGGGATGGGGTGGAGGGCTAGCAACAGGGGGTAGGGGGTAGTAACAGGGGGTGGGGTATGGAGGGGCAGTGACCAGGGGTAGGGGGGTGGAGGGTCTGTGACAGGGGATGGGGGTGGAGGGCTAGTAACAGGGGGTAGGAGGGTAGTAACAGGGGGTGGGGGTGGATGGGCAGTAGCAGGGGGTAGGAGGGGCAGTGACAAGGGTTAGGGGGCAATAACATGGGGTGGGGGTGGATGGGCAGTAACAGGGGGTAGAAGGGTGGACGGGCAGTGACGGGGTTAGGTGGTGGATGGGCAGTAACAGGGGGTAGGGGGGTAGTAACGGAGGTAGGTGGTAGTAACAGGGGGTGGGTATGGGGGGGCAGTGACAGGGGGTATGGAGGGGAAGTAACAGGGCGTGGGGAGTGGAAATAACAGGGGGTAGGGGGTTAACAACAGGGGGTCGGAGGATGAAGGGGCAGTGACAGGGGGGAGGGGGATGGAGGGGCATTAACAGGGGATAGGGGGGTAGTAACAAGGGTTAGGGGGAGGACAGGGGAAGCGGGTTCATAAATACCTTCCCTGGTGGTCCTGTGGGCGCCCTCTCTCCCCGATGGTCCGGCTCTCTGGTCTGCAGCTCCGCCGGGAGATGACAGGCAAGAGATCATGAGACACTTCAGTCTGCAGCTCACTTCCAGTGGAGCTGCAGACTAACGGCTGGCTCTCTCCCAGGCAGACTGACAGGGGGGGCCTCGCACCCAGCAGCATTATGGGCAAGCTGCCGGGCCCCCTCCTGTGTCGGGTCCTCGATCTCTGACTGAGGACCCGACATGGTAGCCTGCCCTAAGGCGACATAGGCGGCCGCGAGGCCCCCATCAGCGCGAGGCCTTAGGCGGCCGCCTAAATCGCCTAATTAGAGAGCCACCTCTGCTGGAGTGTTCCTTTAAGCCTGTATTTCACAAGTTTTTTTCACTTGTGTATCCCTTGGTAGTGATGTCGCGAACCCGAAATTTTCGGTCCGCAAAAGGCGAACGCGAACTTCCTCAAATGTTCGCGAACCGGCGAACCCTGCGAACCGCCATTGACTTCAATGGGCAGGCGAATTTTAAAACCAACAGGGACTCTTTCTGGCCACAAAAAGTTGGAAAAGTTGTTTCAAGGGGACTAACACATGGACTGTGGCATGCCGGAGGGGGATCCATGGCAAAACTCCCATGGAAAATTACACAGTTGATGCAGAGTCTGGTTTTAATCCATAAAGGGCAGAAATCACCTAACATTCCTAAATCACAATGGATATGGATTGACACCTGACATATGACATATTGACACCTTGATATATGGATTGACACCTGTCCTCAGAGTCCCTGATGCCCACGGACACAGAGCAGAATAGGGACTGTTCCCCCTACATAGGGTCACTTGGCATATATGGATTGACACCTATCATAAGGATCCCTGATACACACTGACACAGAGCAGAATAGAGACTGTTCCCCCTACATAGGGTCACTTGGCAGATATGGCGTGGTCGTGTAAGGAGGAGGAGGATGACTTTCACCTCTTCCCCTGTTAGATTCCCGTTGTGCTGTGACATCACCCTTATACGCTGTGTAAAGCAAACTTTTTAATTTATTTTGCAAATGCTGCATCCTTTCCGACTTGTAATTCGGTAACATTTCCGCCACTGTCTGCTTATACCGGGGGTCTAGTAGCGTGGACACCCAGAACAGGTCGTTCTCCTTCAGCCTTTTTATACAAGGGTCCCTCAACAGGCACGACAGCATGAAAGACACCATTTGCACAAGGTTGGATGCCGAGCTACTCATTTCCCGTTCCTCCTCCTCACACAGAGCAGAATAGAGACTGTTCCCCCTACATAGGGTCACTTGGCAGATATGGATTGACACCTGTCTTCACAACCCCTGATACACACTGACACAGAGGAGAATAGGGACTGTTCCCCCTACAAAGGGTCACTTGGCAGATATGGATTGACACATTGACACCTATCCTAAGGATCTCTGATACACACTGACACAGAGCAGAATAGAGACTGTTCCCCCTACATAGGGTCACTTGGCAGATATGTATTGACACCTATCCTAATGATCCCTGATACACACTGACACAGAGCAGAATAGGGACTGTTCCCCCTACATAGGGTCACTTGGCAGATATGGATTGACACCTGTCCTCAAAACCCCTGATGCACACGGACACAGAGCAGAATAGGGACTGTTCCCCCTACATAGGGTCAATTGGCAGATATGGATTGACACCTGTCCTCAAAACCCCTGATGCACACTGACACAGAGCAGAATAGAGACTGTTCCCCCTACATAGGGTCACTTGGCATATATGGATTGACACCTGTCCTCAAAACCCCTGATGCACACGGACACAGAGCAGAATAGGGACTGTTCCCCCTACATAGGGTCAATTGGCAGATATGGATTGACACCTGTCCTCAAAACCCCTGATGCACACTGACACAGAGCAGAATAGAGACTGTTTCCCCTACATAGGGTCACTTGGCAGGTATGGATTGACACCTGTCCTCAGGGACCATGATACACACTGACACAAAGCAGAATAGGGACTGTTCCCCCTACATAGGGTCACTTGGCAGATATGGATTGACACCTGTCCTCAGAGACCCTGATACACACTGACAGAGCAGAATAGGGACTGTCCCCCCTACATAGGGTCACTTGGCAGATATGGATTGACACCTGTCCTCAAAGACCATGATACACACTGACACAGAGAATAATAGAGACTGTTACCCCTACATAGGGTCACTTGGCAGATATAGATTGACACCTGTCCTCAAAGCCCCTGATACACACTGACACAGAGCAGAATAGAGACTGTTCCCCGTCCTCAAAGCCCCTGATACACACTGACACAGAGCAGAATAGAGACTGTTACCCCTACATAGGGTCACTTGGCAGATATGGATTGACACCTATCCTAATGATCCCTGATACATACACACTGACACAGAGCAGAATAGAGACTGTTCCCCCTACATAGGGTCACTTGGCAGATATGGATTGACACCTGTCCTCAAAACCCCTGATGCACACGGACACAGAGCAGAATAGGGACTGTTCCCCCTACATAGGGTCACTTGGCAGATATGGATTGAGACCTGTCCTCAGAGACCCTGATACACACTGACAGAGCAGAATAGGGACTGTTCCCCCTACATAGGGTCACTTGGCAGATATGGATTGAGACCTGTCCTCAAAGACCATGATACACACTGACACAGAGCAGAATAGAGACTGTTACCCCCACATAGGGTCACTTGGCAGATATAGATTGACACCTGTCCTCAAAGCCCCTGATACACACTGACACAGAGCAGAATAGAGACTGTTCCCCGTCCTCAAAGCCCCTGATACACACTTACACAGAGCAGAATAGAAACTGTTACCCCTACATAGGGTCACTTGGCAGATATGGATTGACACCTATCCTAATGATCCCTGATACATACACACTGACACAGAGCAGAATAGAGACTGTTCCCCCTACATAGGGTCACTTGGCAGATATGGATTGACACCTGTCCTCAAAACCCCTGATGCACACTGACACAGAGCAGAATAGAGACTGTGCCCCGTCCTCAGAGACCATGATACACACTGACACAGAGCAGAATATAGACCGGGGGTCTAGTAGCGTGGACACCCAGCACAGTTCGTTCTCCTTCAGCCTTTTTATACGAGGGTCCCTCAACAGGCACGACAGCATGAAAGACCCCATTTGCACAAGGTTGGATGCCGAGCTACTCATTTCCCGTTCCTCCTCCTCACACAGAGCAGAATAGAGACTGTTCCCCCTACATAGGGTCACTTGGCAGATATGGATTGACACCTGTCCTCAAAACCCCTGATGCACACTGACACAGAGCAGAATAGAGACTGTGCCCCGTCCTCAGAGACCATGATACACACTGACACAGAGCAGAATAGAGACCAGGGGTCTAGTAGCGTGGACACCCAGCACAGGTCGTTCTCCTTCAGCCTTTTTATACGAGGGTCCCTCAACAGGCACGACAGCATGAAAGACCCCATTTGCACAAGGTTGGATGCCGAGCTACTCATTTCCTGTTCCTCCTCCTCACACATTGCAGAATAGAGACTGTTCTCCCTACATAGGGTCACTTGGCAGATATGGATTGACACCTGTCCTGAAAACCCCTGATACACACTGACACAGAGCAGAATAGAGACTGTTCCCCCTACATAGGGTCACTTGGCAGATATGGATTGACACCTGTCCTCAAAGCCCCTGATACACACTGACACAGAGCAGAATAGAGACTGTTCCCCGTCCGCAGAGACCATGATACACACTGACACAGAGCAGAATAGAGACTGTTCCCCCTACATAGGGTCACTTGGCAGGTATGGATTGACACCTGTCCTCAGGGACCCTGATACACACTGGGGGGAGCTACTGTCGCGGTGGGTGGGGGCCATAAATCACAATGGGGGACCTACTGTCCTCCCCCTGCCGGCACCCACCCCTGCGCGGTGGGTAGGGGCCATAAATCACAATGGGGGGGACCTACTTTCCTCCCCCCCTGGCCCCCACCCCTGCGCGGTGGGTGGGGGGCATAAATCACAATGGGGGGACCTACTGATAGGAGTGGAGTATTGTTCATATCAGTTTAATACCTTCCGCGTCTCCTATCAGTGGACGTGTATATGGCAGCCATTTTAGGAACCGCACACCTGGGACCCGAGCAAGGTCACCTCGTTCAAGCTGCTCTGGTTCCTTGATGAGCCAGCTGCCCGTGAGTTAACATGTCCCGTGGAGAAGCACTCTGTCCTGTAAAGCCTCACCACAAAAAATTTAAATAAATAACAGCACTCGGAGTGGTGAGTTTAGTAAATGTTCATATCAGTTTAATACCTTCCGCGTCTCCTATCAGTGGACGTGTATATGGCAGCCATTTCAGGAACCGCACACCTGGGACCCGAGCAAGGTCACCTCTTTCAACAGGCGACAAGATTTGGCCCTATAAAACTCTCCTGGATATTATGTACAATTTCTATGGATATGGCAGTGATTTCTGTAACAGGGAGATGGAAGAAGATGCTTGGTCGGTCCTCTTAATTGAAATTTGGGGCACTGCGCGGGCAAGCTAATGTGCCACCAGATAGGAGTGGTGAGTTTAGTATTGTTCTGATCAGTTTAATACCTTCCGCGTCTCCTATCAGTGGACGTGTATATGGCAGCGATTTTTAATTGTGGAATCACCTCCCCTTTTTAGGCCAAGGTTGGAAGATGCTTAGACCACTGGTATATTGGTGCCATCTTGGAGGATTTTTTTTTGGTTTGGTTTTTGAAGCCACAGTGCTGCACCAGTGGGCCTAAAAATTAGGCATGTACACATGCCTGAAAAATTTGGTATTGTTGCAGCCGCTGCTGTAGCAGCGGCCAGAAAAATTGATGTTTGTTTCACAGGCAGAAAGTGCCCTAAAACATGGCGGCTTGAACCCTAGTTGGTGGCGGATAAGTCACGCAAGTCAACCGGCATTCAGAGCTAAAATACAGCAGCGTGTGGACCATTTTTAGCCCAAGGCAGCTCATCTCATCAGGCCTTTTTTAATCGAATGTATCGCCCAGTGTCAGTCCCTTCGGGATCCATCCCTCATTAATCTTAATAAAGGTGATGGCAGGCCAGAAGTTTTATCGCAAATTGGGATAGCTCAGGCCACAGGTCAAGCCTGCACACCCAGTAGTCAAGGGGTTCATCGCTCCTCAGAGTGTCGATATCTGCAGTTAAGGCGAGGTAGTCTGCTACCTGTCGGTCGAGTCGCTCTCTGAGGGTGAATCCTGAAGGGCTGTGGCGATGCGTAGGACTTAAAAAGGTCCGCATGTCCTCCATCAACAACACGTCTTTAAAGCGTCCTGTCCTTGCCGGCGTGGTCGTGGGAGGAGGAGGATGACTTCCACCTCTCCCCCTGTTAGATTCCCATTGTGATGTAACATCACCCTTATACGCTGTGTAAAGCATACTTTTTAATTTATTTTGCAAATGCTGCATCCTTTCCGACTTGTTGTAATTCGGTAACATTTCCGCCACTTTCTGCTTATACCGTGGTCTAGTAGCGTGTACACCCAGTACAGGTCGTTCTCCTTCAGCCTTTTTATACGAGGGTCCCTCAACAGGCAGGACAGCATGAAAGACCCCATTTGCACAAGGTTGGATGCCGAGCTACTCATTTCCCGTTCCTCCTCCTCACTGATGTCATTGAAGGTATGTTCTTCCCCCCAGCCACGTACAACACCACGGGTACTGCTCTTCTATTACAGTGAAAATTATTATTTTTTTAAATCTAAAGCTTAAGCTATTGTAAAAAGAGATATGAGTGGTGGCACTGGGCAAGTGGGCACAGTATCCACTGTGAACCTCACACAGAAGCTGGCAGGCAGGCAACTGCTCTTCTATTACAGTGTTTTGTTTTTTTAAATCTAAAACTTAAGCTATTGTAAAAACAGATATGAGTGGTGGCACTGGGCAAGTGGGCACAGTATCCACTGTGAGCCTCACACAGAAGCTGGCAGGCAGGCAACTGCTCTTCTATTACAGTGACATTTTTTTATTTTTTTTAAATCTAAAGCTTAAGCTATTGTAAAAACAGATATGAGTGGTGGCACTGGGCAAGTGGGCACAGTATCCACTGTGAACCTCACACAGAAGCTGGCAGGCAGGCAACTGCTCTTCTATTACAGTGAAAAAAAATATTTTTTTTAAATCTAAAGCTTAAGCTATTGTAAAAACAGTTATGAGTGGTGGCACTGGGCAAGTGGGCACAGTATCCACTGTGAGCCTCACACAGAAGCTGGCAGGCAGGCAACTGCTCTTCTATTACAGTGAAAAAAAAGTATTTTTTTAAAATCTAAAGCTTAAGCTATTGTAAAAACAGATATGAGTGGTGGCACTGGGCAAGTGGGCACAGTATCCACTGTGAGCCTCACACAGAAGCTGGCAGGCAGGCACCTGCAATTACATTACACAGAAAAAAAAAACAGCCTTATGTTCTAGCCCTAAAAAGGGCTTTTTGGGGTGCTGTCCTTACAGCAGAGATCAGATGAGTCCTTCAGGATTGTAGTGAATACCCTAGCCTAGCTATCAATTTCCCTATCTAATCAGCAGCAGCTAAACTTTCCCTCCTCTCACTAAGCATGCAGCTTCATAAGGATTAGAAAATGGATGCTGGGAGGGAGGTTGGAGGGTGTGGAAGGGGGTGCTGCTGATTGGCTGGAATGTGTCTGCTGACCGAGAGGCACAGGGTCAAAGTTTGCCCAATGATGACGAATAGGGGGCGGATCGAACCGCGCATGTGTCCACCCGCCGCGGCGAACGCGAACACGCTAAGTTTGCCGGGAACTGTTCGCCGGCGAAAAGTCCGGTACATCACTATCCCTTGACAACCCATTTTTATAAATTGTACCCCTGATATTAGCAAAATGTTTGTAAATAATATGGTTGCTATTAGTTCAAATTTAGATGTTTTTCTCTGTCCCATCTCCCCTTTTTCTCTGCCCTAGATTCCCCTGCTTCTCCTCTGCCCCAGGCTCTCCTGCTTCTCCTCTGCCCCAGGCTCCCCTGCTTCTTCTTTCCACAGGGCCCCAAACTTCTCCTCTGCCCCAGACTCCCCTGCTTCTCCTCTGCTCCAGGCCCCACTGCTTCTCCTCTGCCCCAGGCTTCCTTGCTTCTTCTTTCCACAGGGCCCCAAACTTCTCCTCTGCCCCAGACTCCCCTGCTTCTCCTCTGCTCCAGGCTAAACTGCTTCTCCTCTGCCCCAGGCTTCCCTGCTTCTTCTTTCCCCGGGGCTCCAAGCTCTGACCCTGCTCCACCTTTGCCCCTGGCTCCCCCTGCTCCTTCTTTGTCTGGCGGATGTCTCCAATAAGTAGACATAATCAATATTGCACAGTTTTTATATCCTATTAGTACATGTTGGGATACCAAAACACACACACACATATATATATATATATATATATATATATTGTGATGGAATTTATCTCGATTCCAAGGCTCAAGCTTATAGGTGTCATATAATGATATCCTGTATTAAAATTGGCTAACTTGGAATCAGGATTGATTCCAATCAGGATTGATTGCTTGATGCTTGAACAACACTTAAGACCATATATGTCTAAGTCCCGGGAGCAGAGAGCCCCCACCCAAGATGTCTCTACTCTAATCTTGTTGTTCTCTCTTACCCAGAAACTTATTTGTTATGTATACATGGCGCTCATTCCTATGTCTTATCCTATGTCCTATTCCTATGTCTTATCTGTATTCCCTTGCTATTTTTGTTCTAAAGAGTATTTGCACGTAAGCACTTACTTTTTAAATGTATAAAACCCAGCTGATGAATAAAAAAACGTCAGAGGCTTACTTTGAATACCAACAGGTGTCTGGTGTCTAATTCTTGCTTCTCCGAGTGCACTTGTAACAACAATTTGGGTTTCCTCTGAATATAACAAAGATCAACATTCTGATCCACAACAATTTGGTGCCGTGACCCCGGGATCAGACGAATCCAGTTCATCCGGACCCAGAAGGGTTGGCTCGGAGCCCAGACGGTTAATCAGCTGCAGCGGGTAAGAAAAAGCTTTTATTTTTCTACCTATAAATGATTTAGACTCTCTGGTGCTCTTTGAGACCCCGGTCCGGGTGGGTAAGGATTTTAAAAACGTCTGATCTAAAGAACTTGTTTTCTGTGGTATTATGGTTATATTCAGGTGGAGGTTGTGTTATGTCTTGTGAAAGGAATCTTGAGATAGTGGAATAGAACTGTGGGTTGTAAGTTATTTTTATTGTTTGCCTTGTCATTTGTTTTATAATTTGAGTTAGAATCCTCCAAGGGCAGATCTCCTGATCTGTGTTTAGAAGACAGAACTGTGAAAATTCCACTGCAGCGGTCATAAGTGTTTAAATACACTGTTATTGTACAGTTTGTCTTGGTAAGGAAGTAATTAACCCTTACAAGTTTTAAGATGGGTAGCTCTGAAAGTACCCAAGGGGGATTTACGGCTTTGACTATTGTCAAGCATCACAAAGGACAAGGAGCAATTAAGAATGTTAAGAGGTTACTTAAGAAAGCTGGCATGCCCTCAGAGGGCACTCTAGACCCACATATATGGAGTGAATTGATGGCAAATTACAGAGGTTGGTTAGAAGATAATAACTTAGTAGAAGTTGCACAAAAATGGCATGATACTGCTGTTGGATTAACTAAATGTGGTTGTAGAGAAACCACCAGGAAAGGTGTACCATATTATCAATGTTTTGGACCTCTAGGGTCCCAGAGTAGGCAGGATCCTGGGAAAAATCTTGTAAACCCACCCCTTTACCAGGATAATGCAGGGACTCCTTTGGTCCCTAAAGGACAGGCGCTTTCCCTTTTACAGAGATCAAAACCTCTCTTTCCAGTAATATTACGCAGTGGGACTTCATATGGTCCCCTAGCAGCCCCTGTAAGACCTATGGGTTCATTAGAGCAGGCAGATAGCCCAGACTTAAAGGAACCCCTAGTTGCCCCCATAGACACCCCAGTGGGGCCATTAGCTCCACAATTTTCTACTCCAATGATACCCAAAGTTGAGAGCATGTACCATGAGAACAGACAGCCGAGCTCAAGTATCAAATACTGGGAAGAATATAAGCCCTGGACACCCAGTGAACAACTGGCAATAATACAGCAGCTGGCAGATGTTGAAAAGGCCCCCTTAGCTCTAGTTCAGTCTCTATCCACAATTCAAGCTACTTACCAGTGTACTTGGATGGATTTAAAACAGATTGTGGCACTAAAAGCTGGCCCCATTTTGGCTAGAATAATTGCTAAATATACTGATGCCCATGAAGATAACCTCAGAAAAAGCAACATGCAAACAGATGAATGGTTTAGAACCAAGTCTGCATCTGGAGCATGCTATGTCACTGCAATAAGAGAATGGGCTAAGGTAAAGACAGAGGAACTAGCCCATAAATTAGGAGATATATTACAAGGGAAAGATGAACCTGTAGAAACATTTTTTCACCAGACTACAGATGGCTTGGGAGGCATTGGGTTACACAGATATTGAAACCACTTCGACCAGACTGCTTATTAACTGCTTCATGGATGGTATCCACATACCCATAAGGACTGGTCTCCAAAATGCTAGACCTGAGTGGAGAAGTTTAACCTATGGTGATCTGGTGAAGGTGGCTAGGGGAGTGGAAGCTAATCTAAATACTAGAAAGAGGAGCACACCTCTAATGGCTGTAACTGTCCCTAGAGCTGACGGAGACAGAAGGCAGGTAGAATGCTGGAATTGTGGCAGAAAAGGACACATTAAACGTAACTGCAAGTGTCCTCCTAAAAATAGAAAACCCCAGGATTCTAATGATAACTCCCAAGACAGCCAACCACCTCCACCACCTCCCCCTCCCCAATAGGAAATTGGCAAACCAGTGTCCCTACATATTATAAATATCCCTGACTCTGCAGGACCCTCACCCATTTTCGATGTTACACTTTTTTTTTTTTTTTGGTATGGTATCGAAAATGACATTCCCCTTACCCACAAGCTGAAATTGAAGCTACACGACTCTACTGCCCTTGTGACAAGGCTACTTGTCAGCCCTAATGCCCCTGTTAATCTACTAGGCAGTGATATACTGTCTGCTCTTAGTGCAAATATCCAGTATAGCCCCACTGGAAAAGTAACATTGTCTGTGCCTTTAGAGGACAAACAAATGATATCTCTTTCAAATGTTCTGGCAACTCTCACTATGCCCAGCCATGTGCCAGAACCTACCATTGACTTGTCCTCAGTCCCTGATTCCTTATGGGCTACAGGGAAGACAGATACAGGCAGACTCTCTGTGCCCCCAGTCAAGGTGAATCTCCTGCCCGGAGCCAAACCTCCCTACCAAAAACAATACCCCCTAAGCCCAGCACAGGAAGATGCTATTTCGCAATCTGTGCAAGAGTTTCTGCAGGCAGGGGTAGTTGTCCAGACCACCTCCCCTTGTAACACACCATTGTACCCAATTAAGAAAAAGCAAGAGAAAGGTAAACCTGTGGTATACCGTATGGTACATGATTTGAGGGCAATTAATGCTGTAACTGAACTGATTGCCCCTAATGTTCCCAACCCACACTCCTTGTTGGCACAAATACCACCTTCCTCTAAGGTATTTACTGTTATTGACTTGGCAAATGCATTTTTCAGTGTCCCCCTGGATCCCGACAGTCAGTTTTTATTTGCATTTACACATAAACACAAACAGTACACTTGGACAGTATTGCCACAGGGCGCACAAAACTCACCCACTATGTACAGCATGGCAATGGCCCAGATTCTTGAAGAATGGGAGAGGCCAAATAATTTAATTTTATTGCAGTATATCGATGACCTACTCCTGTGTTGCGATAATATGGAATCTTGTATTGTAAACACCCTCTCCTTGCTGAAATTCCTGGCAAAAGCAGGCTGTAAAGCGTCAAAAACGAAACTGCAAGCTTGTGTAGAGAAAGTTATTTTCCTAGGACATTGCATTTCCCAGGGCATAAAACATCTCACAGAGAGTAGAAAGACTGCAGTTCAAAATATTAAACCCCCCCGCAGCCTAGCCCAGCTTCGCACGTATCTCGGTTTGATATCTTACTGTCGTCCTTGGCTGCGTTCACTGTATGCAACCACTGTATGACTGTCTTGCCAACGAAAACAAACCATTTAAATTAAACCATGCGGCAGAAAATGCCTTCTATACACTTAAGATACTGGTAACGTCAGCTCCAGCACTGGGTCTTCCAGATTACAGAAAGAATTTTAACCTGTTCTGTACTGAGCAATCAGGTTATGCTACATCTGTCCTTACACAGGACCATGGTGGTAAACAAAGACCAATAGCTTACTACTCCACCAGATTGGACCCTGTTGCCAGGGGTGCCCCCTCATGTGTTAGGGCAGTGGCGGCTGTTACTGCCCTCCTGGACAAAGCCACTGATATTGTTTTAGATAATCCGGTGACCATATACACACCACATGATATCAACAGCATACTGTCACAAGTTCAACCAAAACACATACATACTGCAAGGCATCTCAGAATGCAATGTGCCTTGCTTATGCCACCTAATGTTACTCTTAAAAGGTGTATGGTAATAAATCCATCTACATTACTTCCCCTGGATTTAAAAGAGGGGAGTGGGAATGGTACTTGTACTTCTGATCTTTTTGTAAATTCACTTTCACCAGATGAGTTAGCTGATGCCCAGGTACCCCATGATTGTGCAGCACTAATGGCACAAGAAACAGCAGGTTTTTTGCATGTAACTGATTCTCCATTATCTAATGCAGATTTTGAGTTTTTTTGTAGATGGTTCCAGATATGCTGATGAGAAGGGTAATTTCCACACTGGATATGCTGTAGTCTCTGCACATGAGATAATAAAAGCTGAACCAATCGCTCCTCACTGCTCTGCACAGGAGGCAGAGCTGAAGGCACTCGCTGAAGCGTGTAAAATGGCTTCTGGTAAGACTGCTAATATTTTTACAGACTCTCGCTATGCTTTTGGTATAGCCCATGATTTTGGCCCTATTTGGCGGGCTCGTGATTTTCTCACCTCAGCAGGAACTCCAATCAAGAATTCTGAAGCCGTGAGTGCACTTATGGACGCTATCCTGTTACCCACTCAAGTAGGCATCATCAAGGTGGCAGCTCACGTGAAGATCACAGATGAAATTTCAAGAGGAAACCACAGAGCAGACGAAGCTGCCAAGCAAGCAGCAATTCAAGTTCATCCCTCTAAAGGTAAAACCTTCCTACAAGTTGTTCTTACAGATGACGCCGTTGACTACAATATACTGTTGAGCTTACAAAGACAGGCAAGCAAGGAAGAACATGACCTCTGGAGGAAACAAGATGCAGAACCTGATGATGACAAAATGTGGAGGAAAGGTAAAAGACTGTGTTTGCCACGAGTATTGTACCCCATGATGGCCCAGATTGCCCATGGACCTACACATCTATCCAAGATGCACATGAACAGCTTAGTAAACACCCATTGGGTAGCACCCGGATTTACTGTTGTAGCAGCTAAACACACCCAAGCTTGCATGATTTGTGCTAGAAACAATCCAGGACAGGCTGTCAAAACACCGAGTAAGCACACACCAAGGCCACTTTACCCGTTTCAAAGACTGCAGATAGACTATATTCAACTACCTAAGGTAGGAGTGTATGAATATGTGTTGGTGTGCATTGATCTCTTTTCAGGTTGGCCAGAGGCCTACCCAGTGTCGAAAGCCACAACAAAGATAACAGCGAGTAAGCTTCTGAAGGAACTGGTATGTAGATATGGAGTACCTGAAGTGATTGAAAGTGACAGAGGTAGCCATTTCACTGGGGAAATAATGCAAGAAATTATGAAAGCCTTAGGGATCAGTCAGGCCTTCCACACCCCTTATCACCCCCAGAGTAGTGGGAAAGTAGAAAGGGCAAATGGCACCTTAAAGAACAAGATTGCAAAAGCCATGCAAGACACAGGGAAGCCCTGGACTGAATGCCTTCCCCTAGCACTCTTTTCTATGAGATTCACCCCCAATTCCAGACATGGCCTATCCCCTTTTGAGATCCTGTTTGGATGTGCCCCAAAGACAGGCCTCTATTTTCCCCAAACCCTCCAGATGCAGCATGGTAGTATGACTGCCTATGTTCAGGGCCTACACCAAAGATTAGACAAGGTGCATAAACAAGTCTTTGATTCTATTCCAGATCCAGACTCTGACTCTGCAACTCACAAACTGCAGCCTGGTGATTGGGTGGTGATAAAGAGGCATGTGAGGAAAGGACTTGAACCACGCTTTGACGGTCCATTCCAAGTGCTCTTGACTACGGCTACCTCGGTAAAACTAGAAGGAAAAGCCACGTGGATACACGCCAGTCACTGTAAACAAGTCACTCCGACTGATCCACCAACATGAAGCTGTTCATATCCTTTACCATATTATGCTCTGTTCAGATATGCTACTCTGACTTGAGACCAGAAAATAATAATGCATGGCAGGAAAATATATGGTTGCAGATAGCAAAGGCTTTCAATTTAACCTCCTTTTGCCTCAACCCTCTCCTTAGTACTGAAAACGCCATAGAATCTTGTCTTATAGCTGTCCCCACACCAATCTCACTGTTGAGGAAGTACCTACATACCCATAGACCCCATAAATCTCTACAACTATATTCTTATGCCTTCAAACCACTGGTAGGCATGCCCCCCCCTATCCCTGAAGACAATTAATGTGACAGGCGCTGAACTATGTTGGTCTTTTTCATGTAATTGTTCAAGAGACCCTAATACTGAATCCCTGTTTTGCCCCACATGGTGGAAAAATACCACAATTGTAGAGCCCTGAGCACCACTATGAATTGTACCAAAACTCACCAAGTTATGAGTTACCACTACAATGTCTATCTTCCTAAAGGATGGACTTTCTCCTGTGGAAATATTACTTATGCTTATGTCCCAGGTAACATTACAGGAGGTCCCTGTGCAATTTCTCGACTAACCATGACCATGTTTTCCAAATCTGACCTGATCACTAAAACCACCCAGCTACACAAACTGCTGAGAGACAGGAGAGATGTTAAAAACACCCTTACTTCTGATTGTAACTCTGAAATCACTCTCTTATCCAAAGCCGAATACTCTGCCCTAGCGTACACCTTGGTAGGAGTCCCAGGCTTAGCACTGTATAATACCCGAGTAGTTAATGCTGTAGCCTGTTCCCTTGCAAAAGGTTTAAATGCCACTTCACAGGCCCTAGAAGAGCTACTTATGGACAACCAGGCAAATAAGAAGGCAATCCTTGAGAATAGAGCAGCCATTGACTACTTACTAATGAAACATGACTTAGGATGTGAAGCTATTGAAGGTATGTGCTGTTTTAACCTATCTGACCATGGCACTATGATCCATAAACATATAAAAGATTTACATGACTTAGTACAGGATATCAAACAAGATAACGGCTTCTTTGAGGATTGGGATTGGACATTTGGGCTAGGAACATGGTTGACTTTACTAATTAAGAAAATTTTGTACTTTTTGCTATTAGCTATATTTGTCATTATGGCTATTTTTCTAACCTTTAGATTTTTTTCATGTCTACTAACCTCTCTATGTAAAAGCAAACCTACTGTTGGTCGTACCTTAACTTACATTCCAGCTCCGACTTCTGAAAGGTTTTATGATGTTACCTCGCCTAACAAATGAAGGAATTCTCCTCCGCTGATTCTGGTGGTCGCTCAGTCCAAGGGAACCGTGGTGAAGCAATAAATGAAAGTCCCACAGGCTTTGGCTAGCAGGCCTGGATATACCTTGGACATTTGGGTGACCCTTGGATCAAAAGAGGGGATTGTGATAGAATTTATCTTGATTCCAAGGCTCAAGCTTATAGGTGTCATATAATGATATCCTGTATTAAAATTGGCTAACTTGGAATCAGGATTGATTCCAATCAGGATTGATTGCTTGATGCTTGAACAACACTTAAGACCATATATGTCTAAGTCCCGGGAGCAGAGAGCCCCCACCCAAGATGTCTCTACTCTAATCTTGTTGTTCTCTCTTACCCAGAAACTTATTTGTTATGTATACATGGCGCTCATTCCTATGTCTTATCCTATGTCCTATTCCTATGTCTTATCTGTATTCCCTTGCTATTTTTGTTCTAAAGAGTATTTGCACGTAAGCACTTACTTTTTAAATGTATAAAACCCAGCTGATGAATAAAAAAACGTCAGAGGCTTACTTTGAATACCAACAGGTGTCTGGTGTCTAATTCTTGCTTCTCCGAGTGCACTTGTAACAACAATTTGGGTTTCCTCTGAATATAACAAAGATCAACATTCTGATCCACAACAATATATATATATATATATATATATATACAGGGGCGGACTGACCCCTTTAAATGCTGCAGCTGCCTGACCGCTCTCTTAAGAGCCTCAGGCGGCTGCAGCTTCTCACCTCCCCTGTAGCGTGGCCGAGCTGCACTCCGGTCCGCGGTGCCCGGCCGGAGTGATAGGAAGGTGCACACTGAGTGTGTACCTTCCTGTCAGTCCGGCCGGGTACAGGAAACAGAAACTCCTGTTCCGCGCAGAACAGGAGTTTCTGTTTCCTGTACCGGCCGAACTGACAGGAAGGTGCACACTCAGTGTGCACCTTCCTATCACTCCTGCTGGGCACCGCGGACTGGAGTGCAGCTCGGCCACGCTACAGGGGAGGGGGTAAGAACAAATAGGGAGGGAGGGAGGGGGGGTAAGAACAAAGAGGGAGGGAGGGGGGTGGTAAGGACAAAGGGGGGGGTAAGAACAAAGGGGGGGGTAAGAACAAAGAGGGATGGGGGTAAAAACAAAGGGGGGTAAGAACAAAGAGGGAGGGGGTAAGAACAAAGGGGGGGTAAGAACAAAGGGGGGGTAAGAACAAAGAGGGATGGGGTAAGAACAAAGAGGGGAGAGGGGGATAAGAACAAAGGGGGGGTAAGAACAAAGAGGGGGGTAAGAACAAAGAGGGATGGGGGGTTAAGAACAAAGAGGGGAGGGGAGGGGGTAAGAACAAAGAGGGAGGGGGGTTAAGAACAAAGGGGGTAAGAAGAAAGGGGGGTAAGAACAAAGAGGGATGGGGGTAAGAACAAAGAGGGATGGGGGTAAGAACAAAGAGGGGAGGGGGTAAGAACAAAGGGGGGGTAAGAACAAAGGGGGGGTAAGAACAAAGGGGGTAAGAACAAAGGGGGGTAAGAACAAAGAGGGATGGGGTAAGAACAAAGAGGGATGGGGTAAGAACAAAGAGGGGAGGGGGGTAAGAACAAAGAGGGAGGGGGGTAAGAACAGAGAGGGCTGGGGTGTAAGTAGAAGGGGGGTAAGAACAAAGAGGGAGGGGGTAAGAACAGAGAGGGCTGGGGGGTAAGAAGAAGGGGGTAAGAACAAAGAGGGAGGGGGGTAAGAACAGAGAGGGCTGGGGGGGGTAAGAAGAAGGAGGGGGTAAGAAGAGGGAGGGGGGTAAGAAGAAAGAGGAGGGGGTAAGAAGAGAAAGGGAGGGGGTTAAGAAGAGAAAGGGAGGGGGGTAAGAAGAGAGGGGGGTAAGAAGAGAGAGGGGGGTAAGAAGAGAGAGGGAGTGGGGTAAGAAGAGAGAGGGAGGGGGGTAAGAAGAGAGGGGGTAAGAAGAGAAAGCGAGGGGGTAAGAAGAGAGAGGGAGGGGGGTGAGAAGAGAGAGGGAGGAGGTAAGAAGAAGGAGGGGGGTAAGAAGAGGGAGGGGGTAAGAAGAAAGAGGGGGGTAAGAAGAAAGAGGGAGGGGGTAAGAAGAGAAAGGGAGGGGGTTAAGAAGAGAAAGGGAGGGGGGTTAAGAAGAGAAAGGGAGGGGGGTAAGAAGAGAGAGGGAGGGGGGTAAGAAGAGAGAGGGAGGGGGGTAAGAAGAGAGGGGGTAAGAAGAGAAAGCGAGGGGGGTAAGAAGAGAGAGGGAGGGGGGTGAGAAGAGAGAGGGAGGGGGTAAGAAGAGAGGGGGGGGGGTAAGAAGAGAGAGGGAGGGGGGTAAGAAGAGAGGGGGAGGGGGGTAAGAAGAGAGGAGGGGGGAGTAAGAAGGGAGGGGGGAGTAAAAAAGAGTAAGGGGCAGTAAGAAGAGGGGGAGGGGGAGCAAGAAGAGGGGGAGGGGGGAGTAAGAAGAGGGGAAGAGTAAGAAGGGGGAGTAAGAAGAGGGGAAGAGTAAGAAGGGGGAGTAAGAAGAGGGGGGAGGGGGGAGAAAGAAGAGGGGGAGGGTAAGAAGAGAGTGAGGGGGGAGTAAGAAGAGGGGGGAGTAAGAAGGGGGGTATGAAGAGGGGGAGGGGGGAGTAAGAGGAGGGCAATTGCCCCCTCCCCTGTCCACAGGCACCGTGCGGGCAGGGGAGGGAGGAAGAGAGGACCCGGGAGCTCAGCCTTCAGCTCCTCTGGGTCCTTCTCGCGCGAGCACAGATCGTTGCCGCGGTTACCACGGCAACGTTACGGCTCTTGCGAGAGTAAACTCTAGCCCTGGAGCTATGGGCTAGAGTTCACTCTTAACACTGTGACCACCAGGGATTCCTGGTGGTCGCAGTGGTGAGAGTGAACTCTAGCCCCATAAACACACTGCCCCCACACACCATACACATTCACACACTGCCCCCATACACCCCCCATACACCCATTGAAGTTGCTGTTTAGTAGATAGGAGAGTGTGCTGGATCTTGTGTATTGTTTGTTGTATAATTTGGCCCCCAGCAGCACCCCATTTAAGCATGTTCAGGTGAGTGCAACCACCCCCCCCATGTTCCATATATATATATATATATTTGGGAGTCTAGCCAACTCCTTGGTTTTGCACCCCTCCCTGTCACAGGTGCCTCATCGCAGGTCCCTATTTAGTCTTGTACTGCAGAGAGCCTCAGATGGAATTTGTTCCCCAAGTAAGTGGGTTAATCTCATAAGAGCAGACATTAGACTGTGAGAGTAGGACCTGCCAAAGATGGGGTACATTGACGTTGTGGCACGCTTATGCAATGTATGATCATATAATGTAACTAAATCCCCATTATTTTTTGCCTAGACAAGGTGTTTTTAAACAAAACCTTTTAAAAACTAATAAAAATCTGTCAACATTGAAGTTGCTGTTTAGTAGATAGGAGAGTGCGCTGGATCTTGTGTATTGTTTGTTTATATATATATATATATATATATATATATATATATATATATATATATATATATATATATATATATATATATATATATATATATATATATTGAATGTGTATATATACACATATAGACATCACTCAGTCCATCAGATTTTTGCCACCCTATTTATATCTTTAACAGAAAATGAGTTAATTAACTCTTGGTTTTGCTCTTGACAAATCATAATTTAAGGTCTATATACACAATATAGCTGGAGGGTAGTCTTTCTTCTTTTGACGCCCTTGCTGTGGTATGTTTTTTATCTGTTGGTCAAATGGTCTCTGAATAAAGCCATTTCAGGAAACCTTTACCAATTTCTCCTATAGGTCATTTTGCTACAAGAAAAGGTACATACATGTAACAATATGTACCAAAAGGTTCACTCTTCAATTACTTATTTCATTATCGTTAAATACATTCAGATCAGCAACTGTGTGTCATCCTGTTCCTTAGTATACATGCTATTACATTTTGTTACACAATTAAGTCATATATCTCTTGATATTTATTTTAACCAAAGAGTAGCTCTGAGATTTTTCCAGAGACACTGGGAGTGTCACTGTTTTTAATTGCCAGGCATTATTGTGCATTTTTCTCTATGCATCAATTATTCACTGGTTGATTTTGTTGTTAAGCACGTTATGTGCTTTTACATGTGGCATATAAGTAATGATGTACCGAACTGTTCGCTGGCGAATAGTTCCCGGCGAACATAGCATGTTCGCGTCCGCCACCGCGGGCGAACACATGCGGTGTTCGGTCCGCCCCCTATTCGTCATCATTGAGTAAACGTTGACCCTGTACCTCACAGTCAGCAGACACATTACAGCCAATCAGCAGCACACCCTCCCTAGCAGACCCTCCCACCTACTGGACAGCATCCATTTTAGATTAATTCGGAAGCTGCAACCATTTTTTTTTTCAATTTATTATTTTTTTTTTTTTTAGTGCATATAAATGTTACAAGCAGATACTCCCCCCAGACACCCTGTGTTACTGCAGATACTCCCCCCAGACACCCTGTGTTACTGCAGATACTCCCCCCAGACACCCTGTGTTACTGCAGATACTCCCCCCAGACACCCTGTGTTACTGCAGATACTACTCCAAACACCCTGTGTTACTGCAGATACTCCCTCCAGACACCCTGTGTTACTGCAGATACTCCCTCCAGACACTGACACAGAGCAGAATAGGGACTGTTCCCCCTACATAGGGTCACTTGGCAGATATGGATTGACACCTATCCTAAGGATCCCTGATAAACACTGACACGGAGCCCTCCATGGGTGAAGATGGATTAATTTTTTTTGCGCTCGGGTTTTTCATTTTATTTTTAAGTTCGACGGGTATGATGGCCTTTTATTTGGCCTTTTTGGGGGCTACAAAATGCAGATTTTAGAAAAAAGAAGACGTTGAATAGTAAGTTGAATTTTACTTTACAGGGTAGTAATTTTATTCCCCCCTCACTATTTTTTAGGGTGAGGGGGGTAGGTAGGGGCGTTTTTATTTGGTTGTGTGACTAGGGGCTTGGGGACACACACTGCATACACACTATACACACACTATACACACACTATACACACACTGTACACACACACACACACTGTACACACACACACTGTACACACACACACTGTACACACACACACTGTACACACACACACTGTACACACACACACACTGTACACACACACACACACACTATACGCATACACACTGCATACACACACTGCATACACACACTGCACACACTATACACACTGCACACACTATGCACACACTGCAAACTCTATACACACACTGCACACACTGCACCAGGGCCGGCGCCACCTGTAAGGCGACCTAGGCAGTCGCCTAGGGTGCAACTTACCAGGGGGCGCCGGATCCCTGTCCCCGCTGCGCCTCCTCATGCTGCGCCACCTGAGCGCTTTAGCAAGCCCCAGGCGGCGCAGCACTGCTGCCTGGAGGGCGGTCGGGTTTATGACCAGCAGGAGGGAAGCGCAGAGCGCTCCCTCCTGCCGGTCTCTCCATGTAGCGTGGCCGGGCGGCGCGGAACGCGGGACAGGAACCTTTGTTTCCTGTACCTGGCCGCCGGCGGAATAACAGGAAGTGCTCACTCAGTGAGCATTTCCTGTCATTCCGCCGGCGGCCGGGTACAGGAAACAAAGGTTCCTGTCCCGCGTTCCGCGCCGCCCGGCCACGCTACATGGGTAGGAGGGGAGGGTAAGGACCACTAAGGGGGGGAGGGGGGGGTTAAGGACCACTAAGGGGAGGGAGGGGGGGTTTAAGGACCACTAAGGGGGGAGGGGGGGTTTAAGGACCACTAAGGGGGGGGGGGAAGGGGGGGGTTTAAGGACCACTAAGGGGGGGGGGGAAGGGGGGTTTAAGGACCACTAAGGGAGGGGGGGTTTAAGGACCACTAAGGGAGGGGGGGTTTAAGGACCACTAAGGGAGGGGGGGTTAAGGACCACTAAGGGAGAGGGGGGTATAAGGACCACTAAGGGAGAGGGGGTATAAGGACCACTAAGGGAGAGGGGGGGTATAAGGACCACTAAGGGAGAGGGGGGTATAAGGACCACTAAGGGAGAGGGGGTATAAGGACCACTAAGGGAGAGGGGGGGTATAAGGACCACTAAGGGAGAGGGGGGGTATAAGGACCACTAAGGGAGACGGGGGGGTATAAGGACCACTAAGGGAGGAGGGGGGGTATAAGGACCACTAAGGGAGAGGGGGGGGGTATAAGGACCACTAAGGGAGAGGGGGGGTATAAGGACCACTAAGGGAGAGGGGGGTATAAGGACCACTAAGGGAGAGGGGGGGTATAAGGACCACTAAGGGAGAGGGGGGTATAAGGACCACTAAGAGAGAGGGGGGGGTATAAGGACCACTAGGGGAGAGGGGGGGGGGGGTATAAGGACCACTAGGGGAGAGGGGAGGTATAAGGACCACTTAGGGAGGAGGGGGGTATAAGGACAACTAAGGAAGGGGGGGTGGTAAAGGACCACTAAGGGAGAGGGAGGGGGTATAAGGACCACTAAGGGAGGGGGGGGGGGGTATAAGGACCACTAAGGGGGATATAAGGACCACTAAGGGAGGGGGGGGGTTAAGGACCACTAAGGGAGGGGGGGGTTTAAGGACCACTAAGGGAGGGGGGGTTTAAGGACCACTAAGGGAGGGGGGGTATAAGGACCACTAAGGGAGGGGGGGTATAAGGACCACTAAGGGGGGGGGGGGGTATAAGGACCACTAAGGGAGGGGGTATAAGGACCACTAAGGGAGGGGGGTGTATAAGGACCACTAAGGGAGGGGGGTGTATAAGGACCACTAAGGGAGGGGGGGGATAAGGACCACTATGGGAGGGAGGGGGGA